>NC_057738.1:49016288-49075427 GCF_004010195.1 Chiloscyllium plagiosum
ACCAATAAAGGAAAGCATACCAAACGCCTTCTTCACTACCCTATCTACCTGCGACTCCACTTTCAAGGAGCTATGAACCTGCACTCCAAGGTCTCTTTGTTCAGCAACACTCCCTAGGACCTTACCATTAAGTGTATAAGTCCTGCCAAGATTTGCTTTCCCAAAATGCAGCACCTCACATTTATCTAAACTAAACTCCATCTACCACTCCTCAGCCCATTGGCCCATCTGGTCAAGATCCTGTTGTAATCGGAGGTAACCTTCTTCGCTATCCATGACACCTCCAATTTTGGTGTCATCCACAAACTTACTAACTGTACCTCTTATGCTCGCATCCAAGTCATTTATATAAATGACAAAAAATAGAGGACCCTGCACAATCCTTGTGGCACTCCACTGGTCACAGGCCTCCGGTCTGAAAAACAACCCTCCACCACCAAGTTGCTATTGAAGGTGATTCTGAAAGGCAGGATTTACATGCATTTGGAGAGGCAAGGACTGATAAAAGATAGTCAGCGTGGCTTTGTGTGTGGAAATCATTTCTCACAAATTTGAGTTTTTTTTCAGGATGTAACCATAAAGATTGATGAGGGCAGTGTTATAGATGTTGTCTAAACGGATATTAGTAAAGCATTAGAGAAGGTTCTGCATGGTTGACTAATTAGTAAAGTTGAAGCACACGGGATTCAGGAAGAGCTTGGCAATTGAATACAAAATTGGCTTAACTGTAGGAGACAGGATGGTGGGGGAGGGTTGTTTTTCAGACTGAAGGCCTGTGACCAGTGGTGTTCCCCAGTGAGGTGTGCGAGGTCCACATTGTTTGTCATTTATGTAAATGGTTTGGATGACAATTTAGGAGGCATGGTTAATATGTTTGTGGATGACATTAAAATTGGTGGTGTGGTGGACAGTGAAGAAGTTTATCTAAGATTACAACTGGGTCAATGGGCTGAGGAGTGGCAGATAGAGTGTAATTTGGATAAATGAGAAGTGTTGCATTTTGGTAAAACAAACCAGGGCAGGACTTATACAGTTGATGGTAGGGCCCTTGTAGTGTTGTCAAACAGAGACCAGGGTTCAGGTACATAATTCTTTGAAAGTTGCATCACAGCGAGACAGGCTAGTTAAGGAGGCATTTAGCACAAGTGCTTTCATTGCTCAGAATATTGAGTATGGGAGTTGGGATATCATTTGCAGGATATTGGTGAGGCCACCTTTGGAATATTGTGTATAGTTCAGATCGCCCTGCTGTAGGATGTATATCAATAAATTGGAAAGGGTTCAGAAAATATTTAGCTGGATGTTGTCGGGGCTGGATGGTTTGAGTTATAAGGAAAGGCTGGATAGGTTGGGTGCTTTGTCACTGGAGTGTAAGTGGTTAAGGGGTGACCTTATCTGTGCACCTTGTGATTTTATAAATCACTATAAGGTAAATAGCCAAGGTGTTTTTCTGAAGGTGGGGGCATTTTTTAAGGTGAGAGGAGAAAGATTTGAAAGGGACCTGAAGGGCAACATGTTTACACAGAGATTGGTTTGTGTGTGGAATGAACAGCCAGAGGAAGTGGTAGATGCGGGTATGGTTATGACATTTAAAGGACATTGCAATGGTATATGGATCGGAAAGGTTCAGAGGGATGTGGGCCAAATGTAGGTAGGTGGGACTAGTTTAGTTTGGGAACATGGTCAGTATAGACTTGTTGGACCGAAGGGTCTGTTTTCATGGGCCAAACACAAACTTTCAACGATCTGAAGGGTCTGTTTCCATGCTGTACATCTCTATGACTCTATAACTCTATGGTGTACAAAGATGCTCAGGTCTCCTTGCACCTCCCCTTTCCCAATCTATTGCCATTTAGATAATAATCTACCTTCCTGTTTTGTGGCCAAAGTGGATCGCCTCACATTTAACCCCATTATAATTCATTTACCATATATTTCCCCATTCACACAGCCTGTCCAAATCACAGTGGAGCATCTTTGCATCCTTCTCACAGTTCAGTCTGCCATTCAGAATTATGCTATCTGCCCATGTGGAGATATTACATAAAATTCCTCATGTATGGATGTATTATGTATAGATTGTTAATAGCTGCATGCCTGGCACTGATCTCTGAGGTACCTCACTAGTCACTGGCTGCCACTTTGCATAAGACCCATTTATTCCTACTTTTTGTTTCCTGTTTGCCAGCCAAATAAACTCTCTCTTCTCTCTTCATGTCAACACATTACTTCCAATCCCATACACTTTGAGTTTTTACACTCATCTCTTACGTGGGGCCTTACAGAAGTTTGTCTGTAACTGCAGAGAGGATCTCATTAAGCAGATTGTCAAAGAGAATCAGTTGTTTACTCATGTTCAGAGGTTGTGCTGCTGACTGTGAACATTCAAGGGACTGTTTATACAAAGAACAGATATTTTTTGGAAACCTCACCCCACATTCTATCAAGTTATACCACTGCTTATTGCCACATCTGGTTTGTTTTCCAATCAATCAGCCAAATCCTTCTCACTATCGAGTGCCAAGAAAATACTCAGACCTTTATAAGAAATATTATTTGAGATTGTTCCATTTTTCTAAGCTGAAGCTGTGAAATTCCAATATCTTTTTGCTGGCTTCAGTCAAAGCAACTCATCTCGATGGTCATTAGCAGGGGTTTGAGGATATCCTTCCATCAATACTCATCTATGGAACTCAATGACATTTCAACGATCTACATATTGTCCCAAACTCATGAATGGTGGTGAGGGACTAACTTGGCTGAGAGCTCCTCAACAATGATTAGGATAGCCTCCTATCTAATTTTGGATCAGTTTATCCATGTCAGAAATAGAACTTTGTCTTTTTCTTTGTCTTTGGACTCCAGGCACTGAAACTAAAAAGCTTTCTTAAATAGTAAAAAATGGACATTTAATTATTAATCTCTGTCTTATGAAGAGATAGAATTTATGATTAAAGTGAGAATCCCATTCTAGGAATCCCTGGTTGATGCTTAATGAATGGCCTTAGGCTGGGTGACAGTTTAGGGTGTTACATAGGAACCAGGAACAGGAAGAGGCCATTCAGCCCCTCGAGCCTGCTCTGTCATTCATATGATCATGGCTTTCATGGTTCAGTCTTGATCAAGGGCTTTTGTCTGAAACGTTGATTTTCCTGCTCCTCAGATGCTGCCTGACCTGCTGTGCTTTTCCAGCACCACACTAATCTTGACTCTGATCTGCAGTCCTCACTTATGCAAACAACAGTGTCCCCAACACTGATCCCTGTGGAACACCACTGGTCACCTTTCTCCATTTCCTTCAACTGCTACTCTGTCTCCTGTTGCTCAACCAGTTCTTTATTCACCTGCTAGAACACCCTGCACACCATGTGACTTCACTTTCTCCATTACTCTACAATGAGGAACCTTATCAAATGCCTTACTAAAGTCCATGTATATGACATCAACAGCCCTTCCTTCATCTATCAACTTGGTCACTTCCTCAAAGAACTCTATTAAGTTGGTACGGCACAATCTCCCCCGCACAAAACCATGTTGCTTATCACTGATCAGCTCATTCTTTTCCAAATATAAATAGATCCTATCCCTCAGTACCTTCTCCAGCAACTTTCCCACCACTGACGTCAGGCTCACAGGTTACCTGGCATATCTCTAGTACCCTTCTTGTACAGGGGAACAACATGAGCAACCCTCCAGTCCTTTGGTACCTCACCTGTGTTTAAGGATGCTACAAAGATATCTGTCAGGGCCACAGTTATTTCCTCCCTCAGCAACCTGGGATAGATCCCATTCAGTCCTGGGGATTTGTCCACCTTAATAACCTCTAGACTACCCAACACATCTTCCCTACTTATGCCAACGTGATCCAGACTAATCAAACGTCTATCTCTAATCTCAACATTCATCATGTCCCTCTCCTCAGTGAACACTGATGCAAAGTAATCATTCAGAATCTCACCCATTCTCTCAGGTTCGGCACACAGCTTCCTTCATTATCCTTTAGTGGACCAATCCTTTCTCTAGTTACCCGCTTGCTTCTTATATAAGAATAAAATGCTTTGGGATTCTCCTTATTTCTGCTTGCTAAAGCTATTTCATGACCCCTTTTAGCCCACTTGATTCCTCATTTAAGATTGATCCTACTGTCCCGATATTCCTCCAGGGCCCGTTCTGTTCTTTGTTGCCTGGACCTTATGTACGCTTCCCTTTTCCTCTTGGCTAGTCATACAGTTTCTCCTGTCATCCACGGTTCACGAATCTTGCTTTTCCTATCCTTTGTCTTCAACGGGACATACCTATCCTGCACTACCGTTAACCTATCTTTGAAAGCCTCCCACATCTCAAATGTGGACTTCCCTTCAATTAGCTGTGTCCAATCCACATTTCCCAGCTCCTGCCTAATTTTGATATAATTGGCCTTGGCCCAGTTTAGTACTCTTCCCTTAGGACCACTCTCTTCTTTATCTACGAGTATTCTAAAACTTACAGAATTGTGGTCACTGTTCCCAAAGAAATCCCCCACCGCAACTTCTACCACCTGTCCTGGCTCGTTCCCCAACACCAGGTCCAATATGGCCCCTTCCCTCGTTGGGCTGTTGACATACTGCTCTAGAAAACTCTCCTGGACGCTTCATACAAATTCTACGCCATCCAGACCTCTGATACTAAATGTATCCCAGTCAATGTTGGGAAAATTAAAATCCCCCAAAACCACTACCCTCTTGCCTCTACATCTTTCCATAATCTATTTACCTATTTGTTCTTCTACCTCACGCTCACTGTTGGGAGGCCTGTAATACAGCCCTAACAATGTAACTGCACCCTTCTTATTTCTCAGCTCCACCCATAATGCCTCACTACCCAAGCCCTCCATAGTGTGCTCCTTTAGCACAGCCGTGATATCGTCCCTGACCAGCAATGCAACTCCGCCCCCCTCTTTTAATCCCTTCCCTGTCCTGTCTGAAGCATCTATATCCTGGAACATTTAGTTGCCAATCATCATGCCCTTCCTTCAACCAAGTCTCTGTGATTGCAGTAACGTCATACTCCCAGGCACCAATCCAAGCCCTAAGTTCATCTGCCTTACACACAATACTCCTTGCATTAAAGTAGATGCATTTCAAGCCACCAGTTCTTTTGCAGTCACCTGCTCTCTGCCTACTCTTCCCTTTATTAATGCTATCTTCATAATTCTTACAGTCTCCAGTCTCCACCTTGCTGTCTACTTGTTTTCTCTTCTGGTTCCCAGCCCCCTGCCACATTAGTTTAAAACCTCCCCAATAGCAGTAGCAAAGTCTCCCCCAAGGACATTGGTTCCGGTCTGGTTCAGATGTAGACCGTCCCTTTTGTAATAGTCCCACCTTCCCCAGAACCGGTCCCAATGTCCAACAAATCTGAACCTCTCCCTCCTACACCATCCCTCAAGCCACATGTTCATCCTGCCTATTTTTTCATTTCTACACTGGTTTGCACGTTTCGCTGGTAGTAATCCCGAGATCACTACCTTTGAGGTCCTCCTCTTTAACTTCTCTCCAAGCTCCCTGAATTCTACTTTCAGGACCTGATCTCATTTTCTACTTAAATCATTGGTACCTATATGCACCAGGACAACAGGCTGTTCACCCTCCCCTTTTAGAATGCTCTGCAGCCAATTGGTGACATCCCTGACCCAAGCATCTGGGAGGCAACATACCATCCAGGAATCCCATTTTCGGCTACAGAACCGCCTATCTACTCCCCTCACAATAGAATCCCCTACGACTATGGCCCTACGAGTCTTTTTCCCGTCCTTCTGAACAGCAGTGCCCGCCACGGTACCATGATCTTGACAACTGCTGCCCTCCCCTGGTGAGCCATCTCCCCCAACAGTATCCAGAATTGTATACCTGTTTTGGAGGGAGATGACCGCAGGGGACACCTGCACTGCCTTCCTACTCTTTTTCTGTCTTTTGGTCACCCATTCACTGTCTCGCTCAGCAATCCTAGCCTGTGGTGTGACCAATTCACTAAACGTGCTATCCACGACCTCCTGAGCATCGCGGATGCTCCACAGTGAGTCCATCCGCAGCTCCAGAGCCGTCATATGGTCAAACAAGAGCTGCAGCTGGACACACTTCTTGCAAGTGTAAGAGTCAGGAACGTCAGACACGTCCCTGAGCTCCCACATCAAGCAAGAGGCACATGCCATGGGTCTGAGGTCCCCTGCCATTGTAAGCCTTAACTTTATATCAACTAATTAAAACCAAACAATGCACTTAAATATATGAAAAAGAATAAGAAATAAAAGCCTTACCTTACAGAGTCTTTTCCTTCTGGTTAGAGGAGGGAGATGGGAGGGAGATGTACTATCTCTGGTTTAGCCACTGCCCAAATATATACCAAGTCTTTACCTTCCCGGCACCCTCCTGGTCTCCACATCACCTCTGCTGTGTCTGCTGCTGCTCCCGGACTGGAAAACCCTTAAACCGTTATTAATTACAAATCTGTGCATTTCCTTTTACATTTAATTCATGTCTGAGCATCCCCTGCCCGCTGGGGGAGTGAATCCCACAGATTTGTGACCCTTTGAGAGAAGCTATCCTTTATCTTCAATCTACAACCTCTTATCCACAAGGGGAATCAACCTCTTTATATCAACTTTATCAATATTCTTTAGCATTTTATACATATCAGTTAAATCCCTATCCTTCTAAACTCCATACAGTATCAGCCTCAATATATCTTCGTAAGAAAAACTCCTCATTTCTGAAAGCAATCCAATGAATCTAATTGGTTACAACTGACCTCCCCATTGCTTTTGATCGGGAATGAAATACTCTACACCAACTCTGGCTGGAAGGTATACATCTGTGGGTCTGGGATCTCAGTTACATCAGACTTGTCCACATCAGTAAAGCAAACACTTGAACTGAATAAAAAACAACAAATGCTGGAAATAACAGCAGCTCAGGCAGCATCCATGGAGAGAGAGAAAGCTCACATCAGCTCTGATGAAGAGTCAACTAGTCTCGAAATGCCAGCCCGCTCTCTCCCCATGGATACTGGCTGGCCCGCTGTGATCTCCAGCATTTGTTGTTTTCAGTAGATTCCAGCATCTGCAGGAATTTGTTACTTGAACTAAATGATTGGTTCGGTTTACTTGCCAACACAGCTTTAGCCTTGATAATCTTTCAAATTTAACTGACTGTTGGCTTTTAAAAGCCGAGTTTTGTTGTATTCATCGGGTGATTAACTTAGTTAGCCCCCATCCCGAAAAGGGATCAAGTGGTTTACGTGAAACTGTTTGAAAATTCAGGTTTCAAGTTTATTTTCCCAACTTGCAGTGTGTACTTGGCTTTTTGTTACATCACATTTGCCAACCCTATTACTGTAAATATAAATTCAAATGACAAAATAACATATTTTTCAAAAGGATTCATTTTGAATGCAGGAACAGTATCACTCCCTCCTGGTTACACTCGGATATTTCCCTGATCATTTCAGGAATGGTTCTTTACCAAGGTTCATGAGTCCAGCCTTCAGTCAAGCAGGAATTTGCTGTTGATTGGTCACATGCTCAGTAAGGGACCCAGCAGTCCAATGCAACAGCTGATAGACCTGTTAAAGGTGCTCCCCTCTTAAAGGGAAGGTTCAGTCAGGCTCCAGCTGGCTCAGGAAGAGTTTGAGAGAAGGAAGAACATTGATAAGGGAGCAACAGGCCAGAGAGCCATCTCTCTGTTTCTCAGAGGTAGTGCTGGAGGCTTCAGTGATGCAGGTCAGGAGCAGGAGAGGGGCCATGTGTTCATATGGGGTTAGAGTCACATACTGTGAAGGGAATGGTAGAAGGTGATGAGTGAGGTGAATCAGCACACTGTCCCCAAGGGAATACTCACTAACAGAGGAAAAATATTCAATTGTAACATTTAAGAGGCATTTGGATGGGTATATGAATAGGAAGGGTTTGGAGGGATATGGGCCAGGTGCTGGCAGGTGGGACTAGATTGGGTTGGGATATCTGGTCAGCGTGGACGGGTTGGACTGAAGGGTCTGTTTCCGTGCTGTACATCTCTATGACTCTATGACATGGTGTGAGGGTAGAGATTCACTCATTACAGGAACAGTTTTTACTTTTATTCATTTGTTTCAATCTTCAGTATTTTTGTTGGAATATTGTCCAGACCCACAGCCTTTGCAGTATCCAGTATCTCCAACTGTTCCTTGATATCACACGAAGCGAATCAAATTGGCTGAAGCCTGGTATCTGTGATGCTGGGGACCACTGGAGGAGACTGAGATGGATCATCAACTCGGCACTTGTGGCTGACGATTGCTGTGAAAGCTTCAGCCTTATCTTTTACACTGATATGCTGGGCTCCTCCATCATTGAGGATGGGAATATTTGTGGAGCCTCCTCCTCCAGTGAGGTGTCCACTACCATTCACGACTGAATGTGGGAGGACTGCTGAGCTTAGATCTGGTCCATAGATTGCTCACCTCAGTCAATCACTTGCTGTTTATGCTGTTTGGCAAGTAATACTGTTTGGGGCTTCACCAGGTTAACACCTCATTTTCAGGTGTGCCTGGTGCTGCACCTGCCATGCCCTCCTGCACTCTCCAGGGTTGATTCCCCGGCTTGATGGTAATGGGTGAGTGGGGGATATGCCGGGCCATGAGGTTACAGATTGTGCTGGAGTACAGTTCTGCTGTTGATAGCCCACAGCGCCTCATGGATGCCCTGTCTTGAGTTGCTCGATCTGTTCAAAGTCTGTTCCATTGAGCACGGTGATAGTGTGACACAACACGATGGAGATTATTCTCAATGTGAAGGCAGGACTTTGTCTCCATAAGGACTGTGCGGTGGTCACTCTTACTGATACTGTCATGGACAGATATATCTGCAGATGGCAGATTGGTAAGGATGGGGTCAGGTATGCTTTTCCCCTTTTGATGGTTCTCTCACCACCTGCTGCAGACCCAGTCTAGCAGCTATGTCCTTTAGGACCCGACCAGCTCGATCAGTGATAATGTTGAGGCAGCAGAGGAAAACATAAATATTGCTAGTTATCACAGGCAGTATCCTTACCCAACGCTTAATTCAGATGTTGCTCCTTGTTTGGTGGCTCCTGAACTTCCAGTTGCCAACCACTTTAACGCCCCACCCCACGCTGTACCCTGGCCAACATCTCTGTCTCAGGCTTGCTGCAGTGCTCCAGTGAAGCTCAGTGCAAGCTGGAAGAACAGCATCTCATTTTCCACTTGGGGACACTGCAGCCTTCGGGTCTCAACATAAAGTTCAATAGCTTTAGGGCTTGAGTTGTCCCATATCCTTACCTCAACCCCCTACAATCAGGCTTTGTTACCACATGGTTTGCTATTACATACCAGGAGAAAGTGAGGTCTGCAGATGCTGGAGATCAGAGTCGAGAGTGTGTTGCTGGAAAAACACAGCAGGTCAGGCAGCATCCAAGGAGCAGGAGAATCGACATTTCGAGCAAGAGCCTTCATTCCTGATGAAGTGCTCTGGCCTGAAATGTCGATTCTCCTGCTCCACAGATGCTGCCTGACCTGCTGTGCTTTTCCAGCAACACAATCTCGACTCTGCTATTACACACAACCCATTGGTAGCCACTAACAGTCCCCATTGACAGGTATTTACCCTCCTAGCTAGATCATTATCCACTCCTTTGTCTATTTAACTGCTCTTCTCTCTGTTTGGGCTCTACCCCCATCCATCAGTTACTCCTTACCCCCCAACCCCCACCCCCACAAACCCTATCTTCTGCATATAAACCAATATTTTTCACACTACCATCAGTTCTGAGAAAGGGTCACTTGGCTTGATACCTTAATTCTGATTTCTCTCCACAGATGCTGTCCATCCTGATGAGCTTTTCCAGCAATTTCTATTTTTGTCTCTGATTTACAGCATCTACAGTTCTTTCTACCTATCTTTGTATCATTAAATGTAGCTCCCACACTTCCTACTTCTGCATTACCCCTACACTATGAGCTCTTTGTTCCCCAGTAACATTTAAAGTTGCACCTTGTCAAATACCTTCTGGAAATCTAAGTACAGTTCCCCTTTTACCCATGTTGCTTATTACTTCCTCAAATAATTTAAATAAATTAGTCAAGCACATTCTCCCTTTTCCAAAACACTGTGGGTCTCCCTGGACTGAATGGTCTGTGGTGGTCCCAGAAGGCAGCACCCACCAGGGGCGTGGTTGCTCAGTGGTTAGCCCTGCTGCCTCACAGTACCAGAGACCCGGGTTCAATTCCCACCTCAGGCGACTCTCTGTGTGGGTTTCCTCCGGGTGCTCCGGTTTCCTCCCACAGTCCAAAGATGTGCAGGTCAGGTGAATTGGTCATGCTAAATTACCCGTAGTGTTAGGTGAAGGGGTAAATGTAGGGAATGGGTCTGGGTGGGTTGCGCTTTGGCAGGTCGGTGTGGACTTGTTGGGCTGAAGGGGCTGTTTCCACACTGTAAGTAATCTAATCTAATCTAATCTAATCTAATCACCATAAGGGGAGGTGATGACCGTGTGGTATTATCGCTGGACTGTTAATCCAGAGATCTAGATAACATCACAGGGGTCCGGGTTCAAATTCCAATATGGCAGATGGTGGAATTGGAATTCAATAAAAATCTGGAATTAAGAACCTAATGCTGACTATTGTTGGGGAAAAATCCACCTGGTTCTTTAGGGAAGAAAGTGCCATCCTTACCTGGTCTGGCCAAATGTGACTCCACACCTACAGCAATGTTATTAACTCTTAACTGCCCTTTGGGCAATAAATGCTGGCCTAGCCAGTGATATTCTCATCCCACATTTGAAAATAAAATGTAGGAGCAGATGTCGACTATTCAGTCCATAAAGTCCACTCTGCCAATCAATGAGATCACAGCTGATCTGATAATCCTCAAATTGGCTTTACTGCCTTTTCCTCGTACATCCTGAGCTCCTTTCTGATTAAAAATCTGTCTATCTCAGCCTTGAATATACTCAATGACCTCTCTGATAAAGATTTCCACAGATTCACTCCCTTCTGAGAGCAGATATTTCTCCTAGTCTCTGTCTTAAATGTACGACCCCGATTCTGAGATTGTATCCTCTGGTACTAGACTCCCCCACGACCTTTCTGCACCTACCTTGTCAAGTTTCCCAAAAATCTTGTATGTTTCTCATTCTTCTAAACTCCAGTGAGTACAGGCCCAACCTACTAAACCTCTGCTCCATAAGACAGTCCCTCTATACTTGGTATCAGTCAAGTGAATCTTCGAAGGGGCACCTCCAATACCAGTACATCGTTCCTTAGATAAGGAGATCAAACTGTTGACAGTATTCAGTATTCTGTCTAGTACTTTGTATAGTTTTAGCAAAAAACCTCATTATTTTTATCCTCATTCACTTTGAAGTAAAGGTTCATGTGTTTTGTGATTTGCATAAATTATCTTTTCATCCTTATGTCCATCTACGACACACTGCTGAAGCAATATTTCCATCGAATCAATGTCTATTTGCTTTATTCAGACAGTTTAGTGTCTGCAGTGGCGTTTTGACTCAAGTGAATAGTATCCTTGACAACTTGCTGAGAGATTTAAGTATCCAATAGTAACCGACAATAGCACTTTACCTCGGTTTCCCGAATATGAATTGAACAGAGAAACGAGGAGTATACAGTCATTGCTGCAAAATGTTTCCTGTTAAACATGGCCGTTAAAATCCGTGCAGTTTATAGGGTCGAGGGTGGAGAATTGTCGAGGCAAATGGAGATTAATGCTTCAATGTTGAAGCTTGCAGCTGGTGAGATTGAGTGAAAAAGACAAACCCACATCTAGCAGGAATACAGGGCACTTCCTATCTGTCCTTTTGGGAACACAGACTAAATCAGGGCTTTCGTTTATATTAATCTGTCCTTGACACTTCAACAAGAGAAACATAACATTTACTGAGGTTGATAAATGTGTAGACTAAGTAATTTCTGACATTTGAGAGAAACATTGCTCTGTATTTTGTATTAAAGAGTGTTAGGGGGCTTTATGCATTTCTGGAGTAGAGACTATTTCAGTTGAATCCGATTTTCTAATTTATTTTAGTGCAATGCTTCATTAGTAATGATAATTTATTACTGTGGAAGAGAATCATGGGATTCTCAAATGTTGAATCTGCTTAATGAGATTTACAGAGGAGAAGCTCTGGTGAACCCACGTAACCCCATCTCTCTTGGGATAAAGTGATTTACCATCAAAAAGAAACAAAAACTCTCTTGTTCCAGGGAGTTGCTTCTTGTTGTGTTTTTTTTGTTTGAATGTGGTCAGCATGTGAAGGAAACAATTCCTTTTGAATCAACAGGATAGGATCTTGGATGTGAAGGAATTCATTCCAAATATTGGGAGTTTTGCCTGGCTTTTGTTGGCCAGATGGTTTAGTTATGTGCTGTGTTTCTTTTGCTAGACTCATAATGATATCTGTGACAAATACATCTGGGAATTTCCTAGTTCAGGAGATGGGGAACAGCAACAATAGACCCGTCGTGATCTTCAGGAAGAGGTAGGGTCAGGATCCACCCTCACCAGTCTCTCCCTCCGTAGACTGGCCCTGCCCAAACACTGACATGGGGAGAGAGGGAGGGTAAGTATTGGTGCTAGCAACATTTCTCTTTTGTACAGGTCACTGAATCTGGAAGTGATAAACACTACACACATTTTAAAATCCAGCCCTGAGCATGTAAAAAGGTAAGGCAGAGTGATATCAGAGAGAATCTGTTTTGTGTAGGACATGGACTCTGTTTGAGAATAGGTTCTTCCTGCAAATTGGCCCAATGCATTGAAATTGTTAAACAGAGACACAGATACTAAAGTTCTGTCTAACATCTAGTATTTGAAGGCCTGAAGACGGAAGTTTCAAAATCAACAAATGAAGGGCTTATGCCTGAAACATTGACTTTCCTGCTCCTCAGATGTTGTGCGAGCTGCTGTACGTTATCAGTACTGCACTTTTCGACTCTGACTCTCCAGCGTCTACAGTCCCCACTTTCATGTCAATGTCTGACAGTCACTTAATCCATCAGGACTGCAACAATTTTCACCTATGATTCTGTGAGACGGAGCAAACCCTTTTTGGTTCTTGTTTCAGTACATTTTCAGCATCCGTGGGACAGGATGAGAGGCAGTCCTGTTACAGCGCACTGAACATGGAGCCTGAAACAGTTATATGGCCTGGAAAGAGGGATTCATGGTGGAGAGGAGCTCTATATGCGTTTGTGTGCAGCTGAAGCTTTGGCCATGGAGAGACTTGAGGAATCCCGTCTGTGGAGAAATCGTGGAAGTTTGGTGACTGCGGGAAAGTCTTCCATGCCCCATCTGGCCAGGAGACTCACTGACGGGGGGGAGGCTGTTCTCCTGCCCCGAGTGTGGGTGGACGTTCACAGTTTCTGCAACTTGCTGAGGCACCTGCGGGGGCACCAGTGCTCCCAACAACTAACATCCACTGGTAACGTTGCTGTGAGTCACCCCTAGGACTGAACCTCCTGCCCATTTTGGCAGAGGGTGTAGTAGGAGAGTTAGTGGGCCTTAATTTGTTTTCTGCTGGAATACACCTCCCTCCCTCCGCAACCCCAAACCCTACAGTGGCTAGCACTGCTGCCTCACTGCACCACGGAACTGGGTACAACTGTCTGTGTCGAGTTTGCACAATCCCCCCCCCCCGTGTCTGCATAGGTTTCATCTGGGTGCTCTGGTTTCCTTCCTACAGTCCAAAGATATGCAAATTAGGGTGGATTGCCCATAGTGTTCAGAGATGTGTAGGTGTGGTGCATTAGTCAGGGGTTAATGTAGAGTAATAGGGTGGGGAGAATGGGTCTGGGTGGGTTACTCTTCAGAGGGTCAGTGCGGATTTGTTGGGCCAAAGGGCCTGTTTCCACACTGTAGGGAATCTATGATTCTATTTGATAAGATCATGGCTGATCTGTTGGTGGTCACATTCTTGCCTGTCTCCAAAACCAGATTAACTCCTCATTAGACAAGAATCAGACTAGTATGTGTATCTTGTTTTTAACAGAGCTCGCTTTTAAAGATGGCACGTGGTACATACACACTGTTTACAGCTCTGCTTTATGCAGTCAGCCTGTTGTGGTTTATTAGGCATACACTCAGTAATGGAACCATGGAGAAGTCACAGTGCAGGAATAGGCTATTCAGTCCATCATGTCTGTCAGTCGTCCAGTCTGTTCCCACTGCAGCCCCTGGTCTGTCACTTTGTAAATTCCTGTGTTTCAGGGGCAGCTCCAGGTTCCTTTCAAATGATTTGAGGGTTTCTACTTCAACTCCAAAGGAGGCAACAAATTCCAGACACCTACCACCCTCCAGATGTACAGGTTTCTCTTCATATCCCCTCCAATTTATTTATCAATCAGATTAAACCTATGGTCCCTGATGTCTGCTCAAGGACATCCGTTAATTTGCTGTAATGTCGACTTAATGATGTGTTTCACTGTTTTAGACCAACCCACTGAGTCAATCAGTTACTGATGGAGGATTTGTTGGTGGTAACATGGTGATGACATCACACGGCTGAGGCCTCTCATGTTTCGACAGTCAGTCAGTAAGTTCAGCATGTGTGCGTGAAACACATTGTCCACAGTCTTATACCGCATGGAAGTGCATTTGACAGCTCTTAGTGGGTTTGCTCATAACGGTGTCAGAGAGCGTTAAATACTTTTGTTACTGGCAAAGATTGACACGGGGGCAAATGCCAATATATTGCTGCAAATGATCAAAATCACATGCCCTTTGATATGGAAAACCATGACATAGACCAGCTAGCACCTGGTGGCTGTAATAACTCCTCAGAGACTGGTATCCTGTCACTGAGTCACCCTTTATTTATATGTACACAGTACACTGCCTGTGACCAGCCAGCTCAGAGCCAGTCCTTATACTGAGGAGACCTTCAGAATCTCCTGTTTATATCTGCTTGACAGAGCTCCCAATTGACACAAGTCAAGAACCCCAATCAGGGATCTCATAGCCAATGAGATCTTTCTGGCCATTGTTCTAATCACTACAGTGACAAACGTTACTATATGGAAGGCTGAAAGAACTGTGGAAGCTGGAAATCAGAGACAAAAACACAAATTGCTGGAAAACCAAACAAGTCTGGTATCATCTGTGGATACATTTTGGGTCCAGTGATCCTTCTTCAAAACACTGGAATATGAGAGAAGACTAGGCCAATCAGGTAATAAGTGGCACCAAACCTGGGTTTGCAAAGATTGTGGATTGAGAAGGGAGAGGAATGCTGAGTAATTGGAGAGTCCACGAGGTAAAGCTGCCTCGATGGAGCTGCACAGGAATCGGAAATGAAAGGTTTTTGTAAGTTTCACACTTGACTTTGAATGATTATATAGTGCTTTTCTATTCAATTGAAGTGTTTATCAAATGACTAACCTTGAGCTTCACTCTAGAAAGTGAGAGATATTTAGGACTGAGATGATGAGAATTGTGGTGAGCCTGTGGAATTACAAACGGAACGAGCCAGAGAGAGAGAGTGAGCCAGAGAGAGTGAGCCAGAGAGAGTGAGCCAGAGAGAGTGAGCCAGAGAGAGTGAGCGTCAGAGAGCCACAGAGAGAGAGAGAGCCACAGAGAGAGAGAGAGCCACAGAGAGAGAGAGAGCCACAGAGAGAGAGAGAGCCACAGAGAGCAGTGAAGGTCAAAACATTGTACTATTTCAAGAAAGAGTTGAAGATAGCACTTGGGGTTAGGGATCAAAGATTGTGGGGGAAAGTGGGAACAGGCTAATGACGTGGATGCTCAGCCATGATTGTAACGAATGGCAGAGGGGGTTAAATGCCCTTCTTGTATTTTCCATGTTAAGCCATTACCAATAAATCACCAAACTCTCACTGGGTCACAAACAGAGCCAAGTGGGGAGTGGGTTGAAGAGCAGATAATAAAAATTCAGGAAGCTAAGGTATTTTGTCATGAATTATTCCATTTTGTTTCCATGTCACAATGTTAACGAGTGAAACACAAAATAATTGCTTCATGCTTCTGTGAATAAATGGAACAAAAGCCAGATAGGGTTTTACATCCAACATTCTCATGCAAAGTAAATTCATTTGTGGCCCAATGTTCTTTAATAAACAGGGCGTAAAATCATCGCACATATATTAATTCCAGCTTCCCAATCTACCATTGGTTTTATTATGTTGCTTTGAGAGCAGTTATTGTGTATTTTATAGACATTTATAAATTAAGTGACATTCTGGATAAGTGAGTGTGGAGGATCAGGGTTATATAAAGTGAAATGCATTGAATCAGAGCGTATAAAGTTATAGTAACAACAAATAAAGATCAGCTAATATTTAATAGAACGGCTGAACAGACGTAAGGGACTGAAAGGCCTCCTTTTATTCTTGTGATCATATATAAATGTAGAAAAACTGACATATGTTTTCTTTTTTGACATTTAATGAAGTATTTTCAGTTTCCTTTCATTCCTCTATCTTGTCTTCATTGCCATATAACCTGGGACAGGAGAGATGGGCACACAGAATTGTAGCCTGCACTCCCTGCATTTACTACCACCTGACAAGAAAGCTCCTCATCAGGACAACATGGATTCATTAAAATCATTGCCAGCACATCCTGGACTATACTGAGTTCATCTGATGTACTTGGACAAGCTAAGGACTTTTATCTCTAGTATACTGCTCCATAATTGGTGGAAAGCTGCCCTGTTATATATGCATCATACCCTGGGATATATGCATTATACCCTGGGATATCCAGGATCTGGCACAAATGAATGAGATCACAGCTTCCAGTATCATAGGGTTTGCTGTATTGCTATGATAAGATCAGATAACATAGAACGTTACAGCGCAGTACAGGCCCTTTGGCCCTTGGTGTTGCACTGACCTGTGAAAATAATTTGATGCCCATCTAACCTACACTGTTCCATTATATCCATATATATGTCCAATGCCCTTAACAGCGGTGAGTCTACTCCTGTTGCAGGCAGGCTGTTTCACGCCCCGACGACTCTCTGAGTAAAGAAACTACCCCTGATATCTGTCCTAAATCTATCACCCCTCAATTTAAAGCTATGACCCCTCATGTTTGCATCCAAGTAAAAAGGCTTTCACTGTCCACTCTATCTAACCCTCTGATTATCTTATACATCTCGACTAAGTCGCCTCTCAACCTTCTTCTCTCCAATGAAAACAGCCTCAGTTCCCTCAGCCTGTCCTTGTAAGACCTTCCCTCCATACCAGGCAACATCCTAGTAAATCTTCTCTGAACCCTTTCCAAAGCTTCCACATCCTTCCCATAATGCACCAGATTATGCAATACTCCAGGTGCAGCCAACCCAGTGTCAGTGTGACGCTGCACATTGTTATTCATTTCTTGCATGTTCTTCCTTTGGGTTGGAGATTAACTTTGCCTGGTTTGGGTGATAATAAGGCAGTGTTAGTCTAGTAAGGTGTGCAGTAAAGGGTTATTTATACCTTTACTCTAAGATTGGTCCTTGCACACATGATCAGTAGTTAATGTCATAGTGACATTAGGAATTCACAAGGCTCTTTAGACAGTACCTTCCAAATCCACAAACACTTCCATCTCGAAGAACAAGGGCAGCAGATGCATGGGAACACCACTATCTGCAAATTCCTCTCCAAGCCACTCATCATCCTGACTTGGAAATAAACCATCATTCCTTCAATGTCACTGGCTCCAAATTCGAGAGCTCCCTCCCTAACGGCATTATGGATCCACCTACAACACATGGACTGCAGTTTGTCAAGAAGACAGCTCATCCCCATCTTCGCCAGCTCACCTAGGGACAGGCAATCAATGTTGACCCAGCCAGTGCCACCCATGACCCATGTGTGAATAAAAACAAAATCATGTGAAAGTGGGACTTGAGTCTGTCAGGTTTTGGGGATGATCTTTCTTACCATCCCTTGTATGTGTTGTATAAGATCTGAAAGGGTTAATGCTGAAGAGTGCCTGAAACACCTCCCACAATAATGATGTCAGACAAAGTTGGTGAGGGAACAGCTTAGAATCTTTGAAGGAGTTGGACTCATCGTCATGGAATCAACTTGATGAGCAGGGTATAGATTGCTCATTTGTCATGGTGGCACCTGATGGGCTCTAGTTAGCTGCCTCCGACACCGTGGGAACAGTAACAGTCTAGTGATATCTTCAAACACAGATTTAAGAAGCTGCACGTTCAGACACATGGAAGCTGGGAGAGCTCAACTTTCACCGCCCCTTCAGAAGGAAACCTTGTGGTAAAATTCAACAAGGCAGAGTCTCCAGTCAATTGTAAGAGCATTTCAGACCTGACAAGAGACACATTGCAGCAAGAGAGAGCACAGATCTCCCTGGAGCTGAGTATTGATCTCTCACTAAGTTCCAGATTCCATCAGAGGATCTGTGAGTGAAGTAAAAATCTCTGGTGGCCAAGGGAAGACATTAACAAATGGGACAGATTTCCAGATTGGGATAGTGAGAAGTGAAGAAAAGAACTTACAGCTCATACAGAGTGGGCAACACAAGGTAGTGCTACAGTAAGGGAAATCAAAGGGCATAAAAGCAATTTAAAATGAGGCTTTATACCTGGGAATGGCATGGAGCCAGAATTAACCTGATAAACAGGCAGGTTGGAAACCCAAGCAGATAAAGTCTAACAGAAGAAGAAAGTTAAAAGACTATTGAGGCTATAGATAATTAAATTGCAATAAAGGTTCAACTTTCATGTTACAAATATTCAAAGATATAGTGTATGGTTTGGAAATAAAACAGTTGATATCTTCAGCTTGACTTTTCACAATCTCAAGGACCATTAGGAATATAGCATCAAACTTAACTTCTTGTCAGGAATGCCTTCCTTTTTCCTCTTTGCCATTAAGAATATTCCAAGTGATTCCACTGGATTCAGTCCTTCTGGATTAGCGTACTGACAGGAGGTGAGAGCATTTACAATTCTTGAATGAATTGTTTAATTGCTTACCAATTTTGTCATAAGTTTGGCCAAAAGTGAAATTGTTGAAATGAAGATAACGTATTTGGGCCACACTGTGGGACAAGACCAAGTGGCACCCAAAGAAATGAATGTAAGGAATGCTGTGGATTTTCTAGTTCCGAAGAGGAAATAAAAGACAGCGGGGTGTCTGTACGTGAATAGAGTATATCAAAACTTTGTTCCAATTTTCAGCCAGTAGAGAACGAGGGAGAGTAGATTTTATTTATCATTTCTACCATATACACTGATACAGTAAAAACGTGACAGCGTTCCTCCAGGACCATGGTGTTACATGCACCAGCATAATCATACACAGGGTGGCATAAAATACACAAGAAGTGCAAAACACGCAAGTTACAGTGTAATAAAAGAATGATAATTAATAGACATTGCACAACTTCAGTTGCTGCTAGAACAAAGAATTTCAGATGGAAAAGAGTCCAATCATATAGTGTTAAGGAGCCTGATGGCTTTGGGGAAGTAGTGGCTACCCTAACCAGCTTGTTAAAGAAAGACTAGACATTTTAGTGAACTTAGGGGTCTCAGAGTGCGTTTGACAACCAGAACACTGTTATCACTACTGCATCAGCTTTAGCAGCAGCTAATTTATTAAGCCATTTCAACTGGCTGTAGATGCCAGTAATTCTGGTGTTGTTGCAAATTATTCTTTTGTCAGCAGAAATATTCAACAATGGGAAAAGAAATGAGTTTGGTATTGGTGTTACAACATTTTGAATGTATATATATAATATATATATATATATATATATATCCAGTATATCTGTAGAGACTTAGATATATGGACAATTCATTCACTTTCTCAGCAAAGATGTGGAGGAGCCTGTGTTGGATTGGGGTGGACAATGTTAAAAATCACATAACACCAGGTTATAGTCCAACAGGTTTAATTGGAAGCACTAGCTTTCGGAGCACTGGCAACAGCACAAAGTGGCCGAGCAGAGGCTGATAGCCAAGTTCGGTCCCCATGGGGATGGCCTCAACCGGGACCTTGGGTTCATGTCACACTATAGGTGACCCCACTGCACTATACACTCACACTCACACACACAAGTGTGTGCACACTCACAGACACACACTCTCACACTCATGCAGACTCTCTCTCATACACAAGCTCTCTCACATACACAGACACATACATCCCCCACACTCACACCCATACACACACCCTCTCACAGGCTTATACTCCATCTCTCTCACACACACACACTTTACCAAGCTTTCGCACACACAAGCACATGCTCTCTCATGTGCACTCACACTCACACGCACACACTCATATGCACACACACTCTCCCGCATGCACGCGCATACACATAAGTCAATGGTGTGAATTTGTATTTGCAGAATTATATATGCATGTACATTCTATTTGCTCAAAAATGCACAATCTGCAGGCAGTCAATCCATGTAATATTTTGTAAATTCCACTTTGGAAATCGAACCAATCTGACCCAAGATTGGGATACAGACAGACTCTAACCTCACACCTTTAATGCATTGTCTGAGCTGAGATATCACCTTTTGTTATAAAACCTTAAGTAAATCAAGAAGGTGACTGAAGTTGTGGGATTTCCATATTAATGAACTGAAACCTGCAACCCATTCTAAAAGATGAAAGACTTAACAAAAATCCAGGTTTGTTCAATATATAATTTCAGTTGTGTGACATTATTATCTTTTGCTGTAAATTCTATGTCTTATGATCTTATGCTCCACAACCACCTGATAAAGGAGCATTGCTCCGAAAGCTAGTGCTTCCAAATAAATCTATTGGATGAGAACCAGATGTTGTGTGATTTTTAACTTTGTCCACCCCAGTCCAACACTGGCTCCACTAAATCATTGTCAAAGTGAATTCTATATAAGTAAAATAGAAATGGTGTTAAGTGGAAATCGTAAAAGAATTGAAAATGTCCCTTTGATGTACCTTCTCACTTTTTTTCCTGCCAGGAGATGTTTTGAAAGCTCGTAATATGTCAGTATTATTTGAGAACATAGGTTTTAAAGTGGAGGAAAATTAGATTTTAATTTTTCAGTCTTGTGAAGAGCCACTGCTGTGAGTATAGAGTATGTAGGCCAGACCAGGTGAGAATGGCAAATTTCCTCCTCTGAACCAGCTGGGCTTTTTTTGAGAATTGACTATAGTTTCATGGTCATCAATAGATTCTTAATTCCAGATTTTTTAAAAATTGAATTCAAATTCCACCATCTGCCATGGCAGAATTCAGACCCAGGTCCCTGAACATGAGCTGAGTTTTAGCAACAATACCATTTGGCCATTGCCTCCCCGCCATCTACATTAATTTATAAATATTCACAATCGGGAAAAGTGCTTGGGGAGAGATATTGTCTGAAGGTGTAAAGCTCTGAAATGGTTAGTCCTGTGTTTGGCTTAAGCTTTACCGACTATGATAATACCATATGGACCCAATAAAGGAACAGCTTCAGAATCTCCAAAGCAGTAAGACGCACAATCTGAATCTCCCACCCAGTCTCTATCCCAGTGTCCCTCACATTGGTGTAACTTGTTGCTATCCTGCAACAAACAGCATTTTGTTTAAGATGGAGCCTGTTCTCATTAGACCCCCTTGTGGTTTTCCTCTCCCACAGCAGACTCTGCAAGTCCTGTTGTAGACCGCCACCCTGAAAGAGAGTACCTTATATTGAACAATGGCCTAGACAGCTCATGCAACAGTGTCTCATCATGCTTAATGAAGCCTGTTAATATTCACTTGCCTGAGTATAGATCTACTGTTATGAGGTAAGGTTCCTGACACACAGTTAGTACATGGTCAAGTGCTGAAATGTGAAAGGATAACATCTCAATGTTCACATGGAAACATCGGATGACTCTAGGATTGTCTGACAGATCACACTGTAACGTTTTGCTAATTTAATGATTAACAAAACTGTCAGGCCTAACAACTTGAATCACGACCATAACAATACATTTAAATATATTCTTGGGAAGGTATGGAGAAAGACTGGTTCTCTGTATATAGACCTAGGTTTTGCAATAAAATGCAGAAGGTTGTCAATAAGCAATACACTGTCACACTTTGACTCACATCTTCCGATTTAAAACAAGGCATTTGGCAGGTAATTAATTCATTGTGCACAGATCTGGTCTTTTTTTTCAATAATAAGTATGTAATTGGAGTCTTTCACTCTGAGAGATCTTGTTTGGAAGATAGTGTAAAATTTTAATTAAGATGACTGTGGTCAGGTCACAGGCAGTAAAACAAATATTTCTTTAAATAAACTATTGGGGACAATATTTCTTGGTATTGCCCATTCCACACATCTGTGTTTATGAACAGTTCAAACATTACAAACAGGACAGCAAATCCCTATTTATAAAGAGTGCAAAAAATGTATACAAGAGGTTTATGCATGGGAATGCTTACTGTTCACAAGCACGTACCGAATAGTAAAGCCTGAACTTCTCCTCGGCTCTTCAACCACAGGACTGACTTGCCATTAACATTATTAGTTGTCTTATTCAATCCTTTTTAAATCCACCACAGGAAGATTCTTAAAATATATGAATGAAAGCTCTTCAAAAACAGAATTTTTTTGTTACAAATTAAAGGCAAGGAATTCTGTGAAATATATAAGAAGCAAAATGGCATTGAGATTTCTTCAAAAAGTTTACTTAAAAAAGACCCTTAACTGACACCATCAACTGTTGCCTCACTGAGGGAAATAAAGCACTTTCCTAATGACTCTGATGAGGAAAGAGAGCGGCAAAAACCTTCACAACTCTGTCTGTGTTGCTGAGGAATGAATTACTTTGCGATTGTCTCGATGGGAGAGATTTGAGCTCCTCTCGTCCAGAGAGAAGGTGCCTGGATGACTCCCTCATCGAGGGAAGCAGCACCAAGTCTCTGCAAGGTCAGGACCTCATTTAACCTCTAACTTGATTACCTCATTGTTATGGCAGTGTGACATTTGGGAAGCTCCGGGGAAGTCCATCCAAGGTTGACGCCACTCTCCCCCAGAGGATGCTGGAGAGACACAGAACAGCCAGCAGAGGGCAAGCTCTTTGCAGAAGGAGCAGAGAACAGGTCTCTCTTCCCTTGCTGTATGACCACTTTTAACATGATGTCCCTTTAAGGAAAATCAACATGCAAATGAGCCAAATGCCTGATTATCACGTGATGGTGCTGTAGGCTCTCTGCATTATAGCACTCAGGGAGTAGACTGTGTTTGGAGATCACTGTTATGTATTGATTTAGCTGTAAGTAACTTTGCCAGAAATTTTCAAGTAAATGGAATCATGTACCTCTTTAGTGTTACACTTAGAATCACAAGAATATGATTACGTGGTGTGCAGCTGGGATTTCTGTTTCTTTAGAAAGGTAACAAGGAAGAAATCAACCTTAAAGTTTAAAGAAAAAGGGCCTTCCAAGTATAACAGCAACCTAGACATTTTGACAGAGCAGAACACAGAAAAAAAGGTTTGTTTTGCAATTTGTGAATATCTCTGAGTTGACCAGTTTCATGCTAGCATCTAATTGATTTGAACTGCCATTTTCTATAAACTATTACAAAACTGAACAACCACTAGTAGTCACCCCACTGTAAATTAAATGAAATTCACCTACATTCAAACAACAAAGACATGGGTTTCATCTGAGAAACAGTGTAGAGCCAACAAAACACCTCATACAAGGTTCAAGCCAAGAAATAGAAAGGAACAGGATGTCTAATGATGAAAGTGCTGAAGAAATGGGTAATACAGCATGAAAAAAAACACACAAACAGCAGTAGATGGAGATTAAATCCCTGAGAAAAGTTCAAGGTAATGAAAAAGAGTCACCATTGTTTTAGGAAAGGGAAGTCATGTTTCACCCATTCATTGGAATTCTGTGAAGAAAAATATTGACACAGCTTTATACTTTTTCCTTTTTTTTGGTATTCCAACTCAACCCTCTTCATTTTATCATCTTTTGCTTATTTCTAAAATGTTCTCAATCTTCCAGTCTACCACTAATCTTTGCAGCATGGTACACCTCTCCTTTCAATTTAATTGCACTCTTAATTCCTTTGTGAGGCACGAATACACCTCTCTCGGAGAATCTCTCTTTCTCAGTCGGATATATATTTATTAAGAGCAATCAAATACATCCTTAAAGATGCTGCTCAATCTCTCCCATAGTAGTTTTTAAGCTACTTCCCATTCCACATTAGGTAACTCTGTCTTCATAACCTTGTAATTCTCTCATTTAAGTTTGAGACACTAGTTTTAAATGAATTTCTCACTCTCGGGTTGATTGCTATGACATAATTAATTAATTCTGCCTTATTACACATTACCAGGTCTAACCAGCTCCCTAGATGGTTTCAGAACATATCATTCCAAGAAA
The DNA here is from genome assembly GCF_004010195.1 of Chiloscyllium plagiosum. Classification (NCBI taxonomy): domain Eukaryota; kingdom Metazoa; phylum Chordata; class Chondrichthyes; order Orectolobiformes; family Hemiscylliidae; genus Chiloscyllium; species Chiloscyllium plagiosum. The sequence goes on from NC_057738.1 coordinate 49,040,692, forward strand.
CAGTCCTGAATACACTCTATGAATTCGTAGGCTCCAGGTTACTTTGCTAATTTGATTCATCTGATGATATGAAAGTTGAAATAGCCTACAAACCCCTATTACTTTTGAATTTAATATAAAGTATAGCTCATACAGCTTAGTTACCAAGGAGTTATAAGTCAATCTGACCAGTGACTACTTTGCTATTTTTCATCACCTCTCAAACTGATCCCAAATCCTGACCTTCTCAACCAAGACTTTTTCTCAGAACTGTACTGATCTTATCCTTTATTAACAGAGCCACCTTCCAAAGTGACAAACACTTGAATGTTCAGAAATCAGCATTGTCACTGCAGCCTTGCCTCTATCGTGGTTATCATATCCTTCATCTTCATTCCTATTTGTACAACTAATTCATCCATCTTGTTCTGAATGCTCCAAGCTTTCAGGTAAGGTGCCTCTAATTCTGTTTTTTTTAGCATTTTTCTCTACTCCTGCCTTACCTGCTGATGTGCTTATATGTTTGTATGTTCTGTACCTTCCTGTTGCATTTTTGTTTTCTTTACCCTGTCACTACACTGCAATACTGCCTTGTCATTTGACTTTAACTTTCCAAATCTCTCGTCCAGATCCTTCCCCTGCCCTCCTCCACAACTTGAGTAAGTGCTCTAGCTCTCTACAATCCCAGTTGTGTGAGTTGTTGAGACATTGGTCCCAGTGCTGTTCATGTTGCAGGTCACTGTCCGTCAGTACCTTTGGTTGGTCACAGAGGTCATACACAGCTGGAGTGAGGATTTCTTTGTCTTCTGCCTAAACAGAGAGGAGCAGGAGGAGCCAGGATATGACAGTGCCAGAACCAGAGACTATCCTCAAGCTACAGAGAGCCTAGACTGACTGGACACATGTGGTATGGCGGGCAAGTCACATCTCAGTCTCTTTAATATGGCTGCATTTCCCATCAGGATCAGTTTGAGAAATTCTGACCTCTACCTCCCTGCTGAAACACCACCATCTCCCTCTCCCACACCCCCAACCTCACACCCCACCGCAACATACAACATCATTTGATAAAAACACAGTTGATCCCAGTAAAGTCATGTGACAAAGGCAACGTGATGTGATGGTACAGCAGCAATGAGCACATTGTACAGTGACTTTAATATTTGCTCCTGAATCATCACATAGTCTGCTTCACTATTTCACCCTGGATGTGAAAATCTTGATGGTACATGAAATCCTGATTGCTGTCTCATCCTTTCTCATATTCCATTGATTCGTATTTCATTTATTACATTTGGAAGATGGATCTGGGATTGTTTTCTGCTATTGTCATCCTCTTGATGTTTCTCCAGCTTCTGAACCTCTCCGGGAGTCTGATTTCTCAGCTGCCTTGAATTTTTCTCCTTTACTCACCTTCAGAATCATCAAAACTAACTAATGTTCTCTCCGACCTTATGGCAGGCACTGACAATGAACCCTCCGTAAACTGTGCTGTAGGTGATTCCTGTGAAAATCAGAATGCACAAATTATTTATATAAGGCTTTTAGCAGATCATCTGTGAATGCATTTTTAATTTGAAACCATTTCAATTTTTAAAGAATGCAGATATTGTATTACTTTTCTTCATTAACTGCTGCATAAAGTGATCTATGACTGAATTGTTCAACATGTAAGTTTAGTTAAAGTTAAGATTTACATCAAGGTTTGGAAATGTAAAACTTGGCCGAGCAATTTCATCACAGCAGTGCACCCCAAACCCCTTCCTGGTGTCATCCAATTTTAATGCCTCATTATGGGACTCAGAGGAACCTTTGAGGGTCTGAGTATGTTGGGTTTCTGGGTCAGATGAGGATCTGAATGTGAGGATGAAAGGACAGGGCTTTTACAAAAGGAAGGAAGCATTGCCTGTTCTGAACATCATTGTAGCAACCAGGCTCCAGGGAGCAGCCCATTAAAGTCACGGGAGTCAGTTAGCTCAGTTGGTTGGTGATACAAAATGAAGTCAGCAGCATGGGCTTAATCTCTGAATTGGCCGGGGGTTGGGGAGGAGGGGGCGGGGGTGGTGGTTGGTGGCAGTGATGATGAGGTTACCAATGAAGGACTCTCCTTCTCAACCTCTCTTCTCGCCTGAGGTGTGGTGACCCTAAGGATAAACCCCCACCAGTTGGCTCACTCTAACGAGAGAGCTGCTTCAAGATTCTTTGGGACTGGGGAGGTGTTAAAGCCACCAACACAATCAGTGCAGCGTTGAGAGTGACCTTGCAATTGTCAGCAATCAGCCTGAGCTCCATTGCTCACAACCCCAGATCCCCCACCCCCCCCCCGACCCTGAGGTAAAGGTCACAGTTCACCATTTGGGAAGACTTGGTCAAAGGTCTCAGACAGGGCAGCAGGAAGCAAGTCACCCCTTATATTGGCTAGGGGCAATTGCAAATCCTCTTTGGGGCCCTCTACTGTTTCTATGAATATTTTGTATTTTTGCGTGTTTTATATTTCTGATTAAAGAAAAGTTTGTACTGCCACGGAGGGCAGCCAAGGAGACCGGGTGATTTCAATGAAAGGGGCATATTCTAATGTTGAATTATTTCAAGGCAAGTGAGTGGGAGTGGGGGTGAGACAGGATTTAGGATTGCTGGCGCTTTAAGGGTTAACCGAATAAGTGCTGGGATTTTGGGTGGATGACATTGCAGCCAGCTGTGAATGTGAAGGGGCGAGGGAGTAGGAACTGAGGGTAGTTTGAGGAATGAGAGGGAAGGAGATAGAGGGGAATATCAAAAATTATCAGAAGTAGATGGATCTGTGCAATTTGCAACACAAACATATCAGCCATGATCTCAGCAATGCAAGATTGAAGGACTGGATGGCCTGGTCCCCTAACCATTGAATTTTCAAGATTAACAACTCTCTTTGAGAAATAATTTTGTTTCATCTCTGTCTTAAATGGGCCCACACCCTCATCCTTTAATAATGGCCTCTAGTTCTAGATTCTCCAACAAGAGGGAATATCTTCACTGTACCCAGCCAGTCAAAACCTCTCAGGATCTTTCATGTTTCAATCAAGTCACCCCTCATGTTTTTCAACTCCAGCAGATACAAGCCTAACCTGTTCAACCCTTCCTCATAAGACAACCCATCCATTCCAACTATTAGTCTAATAAATCCTTTCTGAACTGTTTCCAATCCAATTACGTTCTTCCTTAAGTAAGGTGACCAGTACTGCATATGATATCCCAGATGTGGCCTCACCAGAGCCCTATATGTCTGAAGCATAATGCCTTCACTCTTGCAATCAACTCCTCTCTCAATTAAACATACCATTCTATTAGCTTTCCTGATTATTTGTTGTTCCTGCAGATTAACCTTGTGTCATTCTTGCCCTGGGACACTTAGCTCCCATTGCATTTCAGAGCTCAACAATTGCTAACCATTTAGATACTAAGCTCCTTTTTTTATTCTTCCTGACCAAATAGATACTTTCATATTTCCCCCCATTATACACCATTTGCCATATTTTTACCACCCACGTAACCTATCTATATCCACTCGTAGCTCCTTACATCTACTTTACAACTCACTTTCCCACCTATCTTTGTGTCATCCACTACTGTACCTTTGGTACCTTCATCCAAGTCATTTGTCTAAATTGTTGAATTTTGAGTTCCCAGCACTGACCCTTATGGCACACCATCATTACATCTTGCCAGCCAGAAAATGTTACATTTAAGCTTATTATCTGTTTCCTGTTAGCCAGACAATCTTCTATCCAGGCCAATATGCCCTGATACCATGAGCTTTCATCTTCTGCAGTAACCTTTGATGTATTTTGTACTTGCGTAAGGTATGATTTGTCCGGTTAGCATGCAATACAATATTTTTCATTGTATTTCAGTACATGTGACAAGAATAAATCAAATATTTTGGCAGCGGCAGGGAGGTGGGCAGAGGGGGCAGGGTTGTCCTGTTAGTTAAGAATGAAATTAAATCTATGGCACTGAATGACATAGGGTCAGAGGATGGGGAGTCTGTGTGGGTGCTGAGCTGAGGAACTACAAAGGCAAAAAAACCATAATGGGAGTTATGTACAGACTTCCCCGCAGTGGTCAGGACCAGGGACAGGAACGCAAGATAAACCAGGAAATAGATAGGCATGTCAGAAAGGCAATGTCACAGTGATCATGGCGGACTTCAATATGCAGGTGGACTGGGTGTAAAAAAAGACGAAGAAGAGATGCAAGAAAGACTGCCAGTATTTAACTTGAAAAAGGCAAATATAGACTGATGAAAATAGACTGGAAGCAGAGCCTAGTGGGGAAGACAGTACAGCAATAATGGCAGGAGTTTCTGGGTATAATTGAGGACAGAGTGCAGAGGTTCATCCCAAAGAAAAGAAAGATCATCCATGGGGAGATTAGACAGCCATGGATGACAAAGTTAAAAATCACACAACACCAGGTTATAGTCCAACAGGTTTAATTGGAAGCACTAGCTTTCGGAGCGCTGCTCCTTCATCAGGTGATAGTGAGAGACGCTCCGAAAGCTAGTGCTTCCAATTAAATCTGTTGAACTATAACCTGGTGTTTTGTGATTTTTAACTTTGTAGACCCCAGTCCAACACCGGCATCTCCACATCATGGCTGACAAAGGAAGTCAGGAAATACATCACAGTAAAAGAGAGAACCTATAAAGTGGCCAAGAGCACTGGGAAATCAGAAGATTGGGAAGACTACAAAAACAAACAGAGGATAACAAAGAGAGAAATAAGGAAGGAGAGGATCAAATATGAAGGTAAGCTAGTCAGTAATATTAGAAATGACAGTATAAGAAACAAACAAGAGACAAAAGTAGAGATTGGGCCACTCCAAATTGATGCAGGAAGGCTAGTGATGGGAGATCAGGAAATAGCTGAAGAACTTAATAAATACTTTGTGTTAGTGTCACAGTGGAAGATGTGAGTAACAGCCCAACAATTAAGGAGAGGCAAGGGGCAGAGTTGAGTATGGTGGCCATTACAAAGGAGAAAATATTTGATAAGATAAAAGATCTAAAAATTGATAAATCTCCTGGCCCGGATGGGCTATGTCCTAGAGTTCTGAGGGATGTGGCTGAAGAAATAGCAGAGCGTTGGTTGTAATATTTAAAAAATCACAGAGTCAGGGAAAGTCCCAGATGATTGGAAAATCGCTGTTGTAACCCCCTTGTTCAAGAAAGGATCAAGACAAAGATGGAAAATTACAGGCCGATTAGTCTAACCTTGGTTCTAGGTAAACTTCTAGAATCCATTGTTAAAGATGAGATTTCTAAATTCTTGGAAGTGCAGAGTCGGATTAGAACAAGTCAGCATGAATTTAGTAAGGGGAGATTGTGCCTGACTAACATGTTAGAATTCTTTGAAGAGGCAACAAGTAGGTTAGACCAGGGAAACCCAGTGGATGTCATCTATCTAGACTTCCAAACGGCCTTTGGTAAGGTGCCTCATGGGAGGCTGCTGAGTAAGGTGAGGGCTCATGGTGTTCGAGGTGAGCTACTGGCATGGGTTGAGGATTGGCTGTCTGAGAGAAGGCAGAAGATAAAAGTTCTTTTTCAGAATGGCAACTAGTGACAAGTGATGTCCCTCAGGGTTCGGTGTTGGGGCCATAGCTGTCCACTTTATATATTAATGATCTGAATGAGGGGACTGGGGGCATTCTGGCGAAGTTTGCTGATGATACGAAGTTAGGTGGACAGGCAGGTAGTTCTGAGGTGGTGGGGAGGCTGCAGAAAGATTTAGACCATTTAGGAGCGTGGACCAGGAAATGGCTGATGGAATTCAATGTGAGCAAATGCGATGTCTTGCACTTTGGAAAAAAGAATACAGGCATGGACTACTTTCTAAACGGTGAGAAAATTAATAAAGCCAAAGTACAAAGGGATCTGGGAGTGTTAGTCCAGGCTTCTCTAAAGGTTGACTTGCAGGTTGAGTCCATTGTAATGAAAGCAAATGTAATGTTGTCATTTATCTCAAGAGAGTTGGAATGTGAAAGCAGTGAGGTGCTACTAAGACTTTATAAAGCTCTAGTTAGGCCCCATTTAGAATACTTTGTCCAATTTTGGTCCCCACACCTCAGGAAGGACATACTGGCACTGGAGCATGTCCAGCAGAGATTCACACGGATGATCCCTGGAATGGTAGGCCTAACATACGATGAATGGCTGAGGATCCTGGGATTGTATTCATCAGCGTTCAGAAGGTTGAGGGGAGATCTAATAGAAGCTTAGAGGATAATGCATGGAGTAGAAAAGGTGGACGCTGGGAAATTATTTCTGTCAGGCAGGGATAGTAGAATTAGTTGGGGATCAATTTATAATGGACATTTCTTCAGCCAGAGAGTAGTGGGCCTGTGGAGGTCAGGACATTAAATGTCTTCAAGGCAGAGATTGATAAATTCTTAATCTCATAAGGAATTAAGGGCTACGGGGCGAGTGTGGGTAAGTGACATTGAAATGCCCATCATCCATGATTGAATGGTAGAGTGGACTCGATGGGCCTTACTTCCACTCCTATTTCGTATGTTCTTAAGGTCTTAAATCAAATATGGCCACCTTTATCAAATATCTTTTTGTGATAGGTTTGGCTTAGAGTCAGTGAGATATAAGGTCATACAGCACAGAAACTGACCCTTTGCTCCAACCAGTAATGAGTTGATGACATTCTCCTGCTCCTATTTCTTCATATCTTATGTTTGCAATGTTAGTGGTTCTGGCCTGTTAAGATCAGTTGGTGTTAAAATTCAGCCCCACTGTTACCTTGACGATCATTGGTCAAACTGTTTACTCTCCAGGTTTCATCCAAAAGTCCTCGTCAGCATATTGTCAGAGTTGTTCAGGAGAGCCCCTCCCTTCTCCATCTTGCTTCGGTCTCACCAGCTCTAATAGCAGCAGCTCCCGATAAAGCCAGACAGCCAGCTCTAGATTCCAAATCCAGGCAGTTTTCCTGGGATGTGGTGAGCAGATTGTGGTTACTGCAATATTTGAAAACTGCCAGTTCTGGAATGTGTGATCTTACAGACATTGACTTCTTTTAAGCTGCCCCAGAGATTAAAAGATTATGACCAGCCCATAAAATAGATAAGTAATAAATTGGTCTGACAGATATATCAATAATATAAAGCTGACTCTCTTTGGCATCACTGCAAATGTGATTCTAGTTTCAACTCAGTTCCCTCCAGTCATAAAAAGTAAACAGCACTAAATGTCAGATCAAATAAGCAAGAACACATTTCCCATGGCTAACACTGTCTAACAAGCCAGCAGGGTAATGCAGCTTTTCTATTCTTGGCTTCATCTCTGTGTAACCTCAATAAAAAGGGACAGGGCTTGGGAACAGAGTGAACATTTTACATAAATCCTAAATTATTTATTTTCTGAATTTGGGACATGGCGCTGTCTACGTGTAAGGTCAGAAATGTTCAATCTAACGGAGATAACTCAGGAACTTTGGTCAACCTCAAATTAACCTGCAAATAATTTTAAACCTTCACATATTTTAGTTTGAATTTTACTTTGACATTTCACTTTTTTACCTTGACCAGAACAAAATCATTTGTGTCATGTAGCTACCTGGTTTTCATTTTAATTAAATAGATTCACATTGGAAATTGCCATAGTCACTGAGATGCCAGGCAGATTTCAGGGAAAATGGTATGGAATTGGAGATTGGTAAATGTGATAAGCTGCGCTGTAGGCACCTTTACAATGTTGTTGTCATTTTAAACCGATTCAAGTACATACAATCATTGGTAAGGTAAAAACAATGACTGCAGATGCTGGAAACCAGATTCTGGATCAGTGGTGCTGGAAGAGCACAGCAGTAGCACAGTGCGAGCTTAGAAAGTGGGGAGATGTAATTATCTCAATTGCTGGATATTCCTCTGTAATACCAGCCCATACCAGATCAAATAGCAGTGGAAACAGGAAAATTGGAAAAACAGTCCATTGGTCTGATCTCTACATGATGTTTACTAGCTCCAGTTACAAAGGTCATGAGTTGCCCTTCGGGAGGAAGGGTCAGGATGGAGGCAAGCTGAAGCTGAGGGAGAGTAAGGTGGGCAAGAAGCTACTGGCAAAGTGATCTTTGGGAAAGGAAGCTTGGAATACCATTAATGCAAAATCAAGTGGATTTAGGAGCAATCGGGAAACATGGTGTAAGTGGTTTGGAGTACTGGGTTAAAATGTGCTATTGCTAACATATAAACCCACCATTACCATCCCTGGATATGTCCTGTCCCTCCAGCAGGACAGACTCAGCAGAGGTGGCAGCACAGTGGGATGCAGTCGGGAGGGAGTTGCCCTGGGAGTCCTTGACATTGACTCCGGACTCCATGAAGTCTCATGGCTTCAGGTTAAACATGCGCAAGGAAACCTCTTACTGGTTACCACATACCGTCTTCCTTTGGCTGATGAATTTGTACTCCTCCATGTTGAACAACACTTGGAGGAAGCAGTGAGGGTGGTAAGGGCACAACATGTCCTCTGGGTGGAGGATCTCAATGTCCCACCATCAAGAGTGGCTCTGCAGCAGCATTACTGACCAAGCTGGTTGGGTCCTAAAGGACATAGTCGTTAGAGTGGATCTATGGCCTGACCTCATCTCTACTAACCTGCCGGCTATAGAAGCATCTGTCCATGACAGTATCAGTAAAAGTGATTGTGGAGACAGTCCTTGTGGAGACAAAGTCCCACCTTCACATTGAGAATAACCACCATCGTGTTGTGTGGCACTATCTCCGTGCTCAATGGAACAGACTTTGAACCTATCTATCAGCTCAAGACAGGGCATCCATGAGGTGCAGTGGGCCATCAACAGCAGGAGAACTGTACTCTAGCACAACCTGTAACCTCATGGCCCAGCATATCCCCCACTCATCCATTACCATCAAGCCGGGGAATCACCCTGGTTCAATGGAGAGTGCAGGAGGTCATGCCAGGAGCAGCACCAGGTATACCTGAAGATGAAGTGTCAACCTGGTGAAGCTACCAAACAGGACTACTTGCATTCCAAATGGCATAAGCAGCAAGTGATAGACAGAGCTAAGCGATCCCACAACCAACAGATCAGATCTAAGCTCTGCAGTTGTGAATACTGGTGGATAATTAAACAATTCACTGGAGGAGGAGCATCCACAAATTAAATGATGGAGAAGCCCAGCACATCAGTTCAAAAGATAAGGCTGAAGTGCCGAGTAGATGGTCCATCTCGGGCTCCTCCAGTGGTCCCCAGCATCACAGACACTAGTCTCCAGCCAATTCAATTCACTCCACGTGATATCAAGAAACGGCTTAAGGCATTAGATACTGCAAAGGCAATGGGCCCTGATGACATTCCGGTAATGGTACTGAAGATGTAAGCTCCAGAACCTGCTGCTCCCCGAGCCAAGCTCTTCCTGTCCAGTTACAACACAGGCATCTACCTGACAATGTGGAAAATGGCCGAGGTATGTGCTGCACACAAAAAGCAGGACAAATCCAACCCAGTCAATTACCACCCAATTGGTCTACTCTCCATCATCACGAAAGTGATGGACGGTGTCAACAACAATGCTGTAAAGCAGCACCTGCTCAGCAACAAACTGCTCAGTGATGCCCACTCCCCCAGGATCACTCAGCTCCTGACCTCAGTACAGCCTTGGTTCAAATATGGACAAAAGAGCTGGATTCCAGAGGGGAGGAGAGAGGGACAGCCCTTGACATCAAGGCTGCATTCGACTGAGTGTGGCATCAAGGAGCCCGGGCAAAACTGGAATCAATGGGTATCGGGGGCAAACTCTCCACTGGTTAGAGTCATACCTGGCACAAAGGAAGATGGTTGTGATTGTGGAGGGTCAGTCATCTCAGCTCCAGTGCATCTGTGCAGGAGTTCCTCAGGGTAGTGTCCTAGGCCCAACAATCTTCAGCTGCTTCATCAATGACCTTCCCTCCATCATTAGGTCAGAAGTGGGGCTGTTCGCTGATGATTGCACAGTGTTCAGCACCATTCGCCACTCCTCAGTTCGTGCTCAAGTGTAGCATGAGCTGGACAATATCCAGGCTTGCGTTGACAAGTGGCAAGTGACATTCGTGCCACAGAAATGCCTGATTATGAGCACCACCAATCAGAGACACTCTAACCACCACCCTATGACTTTCAACAGTATTACCATCACTGAATCTCCCACTGTCAACATCCTTGGAATTACCATTGACCAGAAGCTCAACTGGACTCACTATAAAAACACAGTGGCTACAAGAGCTGGTCAGGGACTATGGATACTGCAATGAGTAACTCACTTCCTGAGACCCCAAAGTCTATCCACCATCTACAAGGCACCAGTCAGGAGTGTGATGGAATACTCCCCACTTGCCTGGATGGGTGCAGCTCCAAAAACACTCAAGAAGCTTGACACCATCCAGGACAACGCAGCCCGTTTGATTGGCACCACATCCACAAACATTCAATCCTCCCATCACAGGCATTCAGTATCAGCAATGTGTGCTATTTACAAGATGCACTGCAGAAATTCACTAAAGATCCTCAGACAGTATCTTCCAAACACATGGCCACTTCCACCTAGAAGGACAAGGGCAGCAGATACATGGGAACACCACCCCCTGCAAGTTCCCCTCCAAGCCACTCACCACCCTGACTTGGAAATATATCGCCATTCCTTCACAGTCATTGGGTCAAAATCCTGAAATTTCCTCCTTAACAGCATTGTACATCAAACCCTCAGCAAGTGGACTGCAGCAATTTAAGAAGGCAGCTCACCACCACATTCTCAAGGACAAATAGGAATGGGCTATCAATGCTGGCCAGCCAGTGATGCCCATGTCCCACAAAATGAATAAAAAAAAAACTTCCTGTTTGGTATGCTCCATGAAACTGATCCCCAAGCCACAGGTCTTTGGGTACATGGTGCAGGGTGACCCATGAGGGGGTGGGATCAGTATTCATTTTCCTTTCATTCCTTCTCCAACATGACTCTGCCGCATCACTCAGGTGTTTGGGATCAAACTGTGAAGCAGCTTGATGGATGAGATGTCATCATTCGGAGCTTAATGCTTTGAACAAAATGACTGGGAAGAGCTTCTAACCACTGAACATGATGAATCGGCAATGTATCTGCTTCCCCTGCATCACTGTATTTATAATTATTCAATATTTGCTCGTGTTGTTTCAAGGTCTAGATCTGCAATTATCAATTCTTTAAATAAATGGGTTATCATCAGTGCTTTAATAACCCTAATTAGAAAATGCATCCCATGAATGGGATACTTTACTGGGAAAGTGTAATGTAATGGGAAGGCGATGGTCTGGTGGCACTATGATCTGGGGACCCAGGTTCAAAACCAGCCATGGCAGACGGTGGAATTTAAATTCTTAATTCCAGGTTTTTATTGAATTCTATGATGACCATTTTGATTGTCAGGTAATTCCCATCTGGGTCACTAAGGAATGAAACTGCCACCCTTCCCTGGTCTGACGTACATGTGACTCCAGCAATGTGGTTAACTTCTAACTGCTCTCTGGGCAATGAATACTGGCCTGGCTAGTGATGGTCTCATCCAGTGAATTAATGTTTAAAAATCTATATATATATATATATTATTTTATATATATATAATAATTTACTTTCAAGTCATTTATCCTTTCCCTTTGAAACATATTCTTCCTCTCGGATTGTTGCTTACATAAGGCAATGCCAGCTGCTTCTAGATCAGTCACTAATATAAAGACCCTACGAGTTTTAATCTGTTGCTGTATCCCCAGCAGCCTCTGCTGGATCTTTCTCCAAACGATGTGTTTGCTCTCTGAGGTCAGTGAATAATAAAACGTTACATCTAGCATAAGACAGGCATATTCCCACTGGTAGAGCACTGTGTCCAAAAGATACAGAATCAATTGATAAATGTTTTCTTCAGGAGAGGTCATATCAATTCCAAAAATAAAAGCTTCTGCATTTAGGGATGCATTCAATTCTTCCTCCAGAAATTGTATCTATGTTTCTGTATCAGTATTCAGGGAGGGCTTGCTAATTGGGTACAAAACTGGCTTGACAGTAAGCAATGGACGGTAATGGTAGGTGGTTGTTTTTCAGACTGGAGGCCTGTAATCAGTGGTGTTCTGAAGGGATTGGTGCTGGGTCCACTTTTGTTTACCATTTATATAAGCTATTTGGATGAGAATTTAGAAGGCACAGTTAGTAAGTTTGTGGATTACATCAGAATTGATGGTATAGTGGACACTGTAGATGATTATCTAAGATTTGCAAAGGGATCTTGATCAATTAGGTCAATGGGTTGAGTAGTGGCAGATGCAATTTGTGGATAAATGTGTGGTATTGCATTTTGGTAAAACAAACAGGGGTCAGAATTATACAGTTAATTGTAGGGCCCTGAGTTATGTAGAGACTGAGGAGTTCAGGTACATAATTCTTTGAAAGTTGGATCTCAGGTAGACAGGGAGTTAAGAAGATGTTTAGCATTCTTACCTTCATTGCTCAGACCTTTGAGTTTAGGAGTTGGGACATCATTTGAGGTTGTACAAGATGTTGGTGAGGCCTCTTCTGGAATACTGTGTACAGTTCTGGTTACCCTACTTTAAGAAGGATTTTATTAAATTGCAGAGTGTCTGGAAAAGATTTACCAGGATGTTGTCATTACTGGATGGTTTGAGTTATAAGGAGAGGTTGGATAGGCTGGAATGTTTTTCACAGAAGTGTACGAGATTGAAGGGTGACCTTATAGAGGTTTATAAAATCATGAGGCATGGATAAGGTGAATAACAAAGATTTTTTCCCTAGAGGGGGGAGTTCAAAATCAGGGAGCATATGTTTAGGGTGAGAGGAGAAAGATTTAAAAAGGACAGGGGGTAACTTTTTTACACAGAGATAGTTAGTGTGTGGAATGAACTGCCAAAGGAAATGGTGGATGCAGGTACAGTTACAACATTTAAAAGACATTTAGATAAATACATGAAGAGGAAAGGTTTGGATATGGACCAAACACAGGAAGGTGGGACTATTTAATTTGGGAAACTTGATAATTGTGGACAAGCTGGACCGAAGGGTCTATTTCCATGCTGTATGACTCTATCAGGCTGAAATAGTGCAGCCTCACTCAACAACATATTCATGTGAGGTCTAAGTTGATAGACAATGTCTGTCTGACACAGTAAAATCCATTTCAAATGTTCTTGCGCTGTTGATAAAGTTTGTTCAGAAGAAAGAAAATGTCAATCCAGTGAACTTTGTTCTGTTGACCGAAGGATGGCTGAAAATCTTTATAGTTTTTTTAGAAGCTGCTATAGATTAAAGGAAGTGTGTAGGTGCACAGTATTGCTTGGATCTTTGTCTTTCCAACCTGGGTTTCAAACCCAAATTAAATTCAAGCTGCAGACTTTGTAATAATCGGTCATGTTGTGCTGCAGTTGCTTTCATTTATCAACCAGGTCAATGTTTCTTATTCTTTACCTTCTCAAAATGGATCGTTCCAACAGGACACTGTGGCCTAACCCTGATGTTATAATCACAATGAGAAATGTGAACATTAGTCACTGTTGGTTCTCTCTGAAAGCTAATGCCGTTACCATTGGTTTTATGGATTACTTTGGTATTTATGAATTACAAATCCAAAGCCTTGTCTGTGTTTTATCCAATTAAACTCTCTGCATTTAAAAAGAGCTCATCCAGACTTGTTGAGTCACCACACTGTCATTTTAATTTACATATTTGTTAAAATTTGTTTTATGTTATTGTGTGGTGTGCAATCATAACTAAAATAAAACACTTAAGATTTAATCTACTCAATGGTGACAAAAAAATTGAAGTCAATTGGTTTGAGAGATTATTTTTGAAGCAAGGAATTTAAGTAAATTACAAAAAGGGAAAAAGCTGAATTGCTTTCTTGATTTGACTCAGACAGAGAACATTTGCTGTTGGATCTGGTAGTCTGGGTTGTATCGCACTCTCGAGCAAAGTTGTTACTTCTGCACAGACTTAGCTCTCTTTATAAAAGCAGCATGCGGCTGGAAAGCATTAGGCTGGAAAATTCAATCGGTCATCATACATTCGCTTTCATTTCACAGGTCAGAACATGAGGTGAAAAACCACCTCTCCTGTCAATCAGAGAGAGAGAGAGAGAGCGCGTGAGAGGCAGTGCCTGCAGTCTTCCTGAATATGATTCAGGAAGAAGTTACAGCCCCCCACCCCTCCTCCATGATGTGAGAGATGGTGTGACTGAAAGGGCAGTGTCCGTACACACTCTGATCATGGTCTGACATTTAGAGGTTCGGGAGAACAGGCTGGGAGATCAGGGAGACTTAAAACAATTTCATTTCCATTCCTATCCTTTCACGATCCAGTGCAGGGCTCATTGGGTCCTACCACTGCAATAGAAGAGCTCCTATTAGAGTCACGACTGTCCAAGATACAGTCAGCTGAATACCCCCTGCAGCTGATTGCTCCAAACATTGTGCCATTCTCACAGGTGCCTCATTGAGGGAACATTTTCAGTAAAGGGACGAAAAGCAGTTTATGCAAAACCAGCAAGAAATGGAAACTTTGCTGAAATAATTTCCTTTTAAATATTAATTCAGCATTTCATAGATACAGGATTACTTGTTGAAATACTCATGAGAGAGGGGTGGCACGGTGGCTTGTGGTTTGCACTGCTGCCTCATAGCCTCAGGGACCAGGGTCCAATTCTAGCCTTGGGCGACTGTGTAGAGTTTGTACATTCTCCCCAGGTCTGTGTGGGACACCTCCAGTTTCATCCCACAATCCAAAGGTGTGCAAGTAAGATGGAATAGCTATGCTAAATTGTTCATTGTGTCCAGGGATGTGTAGATAAAGTGGATTAGTCATGGGAAATGTCACGTTATAGGGCAGTGGGGTGGGTCTGGGTGGGATACTCTTCGCTGGCTCAGTGTGGACTTGGGCCAAATGGCCGTTTCCAACACTATGGGGGAAACATGAAATGACAGAGAACTGTGTCTCCATCTGGAAAGAGAGGAGACAGGTTAATGATTCAATTCAGGATCTTTCATTTAAATTGGAAGATGGGAACACATTATTAAGGCAATGAAGGACTAATAAATCCAACCTGTTATGACAGAGCTGGATGTTAACCTAAGTAATGCTAAGCCAAGGGTAAAGCATCAGATGCTGAAGCTGCTTCAGCAGAACCCACTAAGTACAGCCTGTACAAACACCTGGGTCTCTGTGGGAGGGTGGGCTGGAAGGTGCTGCCCCAAGACATGCCTGACGGAGAGATTGTGACTCTGAAGAACAAGGTCACCACTGAAATTACAACAAATATCAAGGTCTGTCGGTAGCTAGCATCATGGAAGCTGTATCCGCCTGCGTAGTCCTTGTCAATCTGCAGATCCTGGCTGAAAACGTCCAGCTGCTTCCAAGAGCAATTCCCAAACTGGGAGATGGACATTGACCTGATTGTTTCAGTCCAGCAGATCCTGTGATCTGTATACGTGTGGATCCTGTGATCTGTATACGTGTGGATACTGTGATCTTTATGCGTGTGGATCTTGTGATCTGTATGCATGTGGATCTTGTGATCTGTATATGTGTGGATCCTGTGATCTGTATATGTGTGGATCCTGTGATCTGTATACGTGTGGATCTTGTGATCTGTATATGTGTGGATACTGTGATCTTTATGCGTGTGGATACTGTGATCTTTATGCGTGTGGATCTTGTGATCTGTATGCATGTGGATCTTGTGATCTGTATACGTGTGGATCTTGTGATCTGTATATGTGTGGATCCTGTGATCTGTATATGTGTGGATACTGTGATCTTTATGCGTGTGGATACTGTGATCTTTATACGTGTGGATCCCGTGATCTGTATACGTGTGGATCCCGTGATCTGTATACGTGTGGATCCCGTGATCTTTATGCGTGTGGATCTTGTGATCTGTATGCATGTGGATCTTGTGATCTGTATACGTGTGGATCCCGTGATCTGTATACGTGTGGATCCCGTGATCTTTATGCGTGTGGATCCTGTGATCTGTATACGTGTGGATCCTGTGATCTGTATACGTGTGGATCCTGTGATCTGTATGTGTGCGGATCCTGTGATCTGTATACGTGCGGATCCTGTGATCTGTATACGTGTGGATCCTGTGATCTGTATACGTGCGGATCCTGTGATCTGTATGCGTGCGGATCCTGTGATCTGTATACGTGTGGATCCTGTGATCTGTATATGTGTGGATCCTGTGATCTGTATGCGTGCGGATCCTGTGATCTGTATACATGTGGATCCTGTGATCTGTATGCGTGCGGATCCTGTGATCTGTATACTTGCGGATACTGTGATCTGTATGCATGTGGATCTTGTGATCTGTATACGTGTGGATCCTGTGATCTTTATGCATGTGGATCCTGTGATCTTTATGCGTGTGGATCCTGTGATCTGTATGCGTGTGGATCCTGTGATCAGGTGCTGCTGTGTAACCTGGGGAGACATCGTACTGACTGATGACTGTTTCTTCTGTTGCAAAGGGTCCACTCTCTGGAACTTACCCTGATCCCTTTCGATTTACCTTACCCGGCTTTTCAGACACTCAATGGCACTTACTTGATGGAAAGGGTTTTTTGCTCATCTGGCCTATTATCTCCTGATATGACTCAGTGTTATATTTTGATTCATATTGTTTCTGAGAGGCATTTCAAAATATTTATTAAGGGCGCTATAGAAATATAAAAAGAAGAACTGCAGATGCTGGAAAACAGAAACAGAAATAGCTGGCAGAAATCAACATGTCTGGCAGCCTCTATGGAGAGAAAGTAGTGTTAATGTTTTGGGTCCAGTGACCCTTCTTCAGAACAGTCACTGGGTCCAGTCACTTCAGGAGTATAAGCTGTTGTTGTTGTATGACTATTCCAGTGTTTACCATTTGTGGCTCCCCTGGATTTGACTGGCACCACTGGCCTTGCAAAGAGACTAACTGCAAAAAGGGGAAGGTTAGGGCTAACAATTCAGACAGACAGTTGTTGAAGAATCTGTTGGAGTGATACCGGGAACAGAATGAACATTTCGAAGGATCAGTTTAAATATCACTTACATGAACAACTTTAAAGTGTACAATAAGCAAGAACTGATATTATTGTGAACTCGAGAGCACAGCTGATGGCAACACCAATTCCTTGAAATGAGTGTGCAACATACCTTACAATGAGATTCAAGAGGTTGTATTTGTAATAAGGAGTAACACTGCTGCTTCAGAAGTATTAGTCATAACATCAGAGCAGATTACAGCTGAAAGAATATGGAAATTGATCTATTTGGTTGGCGCTAAGGAACAGAAAAGATGCAATTTCATTTCTCAATGTAAATTACTGAGGTGTGCACTTAAATGATTTTGATATAAATCGGGAAAGCAAATAAAAAAATAGTAAAAAGGGACCAGAGTTCCTAAAGCCTGTTCAGGAGCGTTTTGACAGCAGTGTGTTTGCAGTCCAGTGAGAAAGGGGGCCCTGCTGGAGTCGGCTCATGGGAAGGAGGTAAAACCATCAATGATGACCAGATATGAATGGATTCTTCACATCAATTTTCACAAAGAATGACTTGGGACTGAACTTCAAGGTGGAAATAGAAGCGGGGGCCCTGAAAGTGCTTGTGCCAGGGAACCAGGGAATGTCAAAACCCAGTTCCTGATGCTGACAGTAATCACTGGTGCAGGGAGGTGGAGGTACAGGACAGCAGGGTTCTCTCCATTTGACATCAATTAACATGTTCGAGTCTTGGTAAGACCATACCAGTAGCTGGGCCTTTCAGTTGAGAAAAGGTGACAAGTCACTGGCTGAAGTAAAGCCGTGGGTGTCCCAGGTGTGGTCAGGTGACCAATGGCCCAAAGTTGGACATTCCAAATGGATCCACAGCCGGAGAAATCAGCCGAAAATTGTCCAAACTAAATTAAACAGCAGTAACAGCAACTGAGAACCAAGGTCAAAGACATCACAGAAGTTCATGGAGCAGCAGTTACAATCAGCCCCAGCATCAAGTATTGGAGAAATATTGGTCACATACCAAAACAGAAATTGCTGAAGAAACTCTCATAGGGCAAGTCTGATCTCCCAGTCACAGCCCATTTTAATTCCCTTCCCACCCCCTCTCTGACATGTCCATTCTCATCCTCCTCATTGCTGCACTGAATCAGATGCAAATTGAAGAAATAACACCTCATCTTCCACCTGGGCAGCCTACAGTCCAGAGGACTCAACACTGAGTTCTCTAATTTCAAATAACCTCCCACTCATCCCTCGACTCCCTTTCCAGGCACGCCTCCTCCCTTCCATCCCTCTGACTGACCCCTCCTTCCATCTACTGGACTCATTCCTTCTATCGATCCACCAGTTTGTACCCATCACTTGCATTCTCCAATCACCACCTCACCACTCTGCTGCTCTCCCCACCCATAACCCTTCCCCATTTTATCTGACTTCCCCTACCCCCACCCCCATTCCTGAAGAAGGGTTATAACCAAAACGTCTCCATCTCCTGATGCTGCCTGGCTTGCTGTCCTCTTCCAGCCTCCTGCCTGTCTATGTGCAGAGAAAGCAGAGATAATGTTTCAGGATCACTGACCCTTCTTCAGAACTGATGGTAGCTAGAACAAAGTTGGTATATATGCTGAAGATGGGGTGTGGGGAGGGGGAAGGTGTAAACAGAGCCCAGAGAGAGAGAGAGAGAGAAAGAGAGACAGAGAACAACAGCTGGACAGACAAAGGAAAGGGTAAAGGTCAGCCCGGGAGAATGGGCAGCTGCTAATGGGACCCTTAGTGGCTGACAATGGGGTGTTTGTTGTAGCTGCCCATGGGATGACAAGGCCTGGTGGGTGGGGTCGGGGTAAGGACTTGGGAGAAGATGTCTAGGCCCTAAAATAATTGAACTTGATATTGAGTGCTGAAGGTTGCAGGGCCCCAAGTGGAAAATGAGTTGTTGTTCTTCCAGCTTGCACTGAGCTTCACTGGAGCACTACAGCAAGCCTGAGACAGGGATGTTGGCCTGGGTACAGGGTGGGGCGTTGAAGTAACAGGCAACTGGAAGCTCAGGGTCATTTTTATGGATGGATTTGAATTCTACCGTGGGGAAAGTGAGGACCACAGGTGCTGGAGATCAGAGTCGTGTGTGTGTGGTGCTGGAAAAGCACAGCAGGTCAGGCAGCATCCGAGGAGCAGGAGAGTCGACCTTTCAGGCAAAAGCCCTTCATCAACCCTTGAATTCTAACATAGCAGGCGGTGAAATTTGAATTGAATAAAAGCTGCTAACCTAATGGTCTTTATGAAACAACTGTCAATTGTCATAAAAACCCACCTGGTTCACTCGTATCATTCCAGGAGGGAAAGCTGCCATCTTCATCTGCACTGGCCGACACGTGACTCCAGACTCAGAGCAACATGGTTGACTCCCTAATGCACTGTAGATGTTCTCCAAGGCTCCTTAGACAGCACCTTCCACATCTGCAACTTCTAACAGCTAGAGGGAGAGAGGCAACAGATACATAGGAACATCATCAACTGCAAGTTCCCTTCAAAGTTACACACAGGTCCTGATTGGAAATATAGTTTTGGTCCTTCATTATTGTTGGCTTCAACCCCTGGAATTCCTTCCTTAACAGCATTTATGTGGAATTTTTGTTTAAAAATTCCAAATGTTCTCTTTGAAATCGATTATTATGTTACATGGGATCTGGGTGCGATACAGCTTGTATACAGTTGGCACAATCATGGACAACTAAACAAATGCCCCAACATGAGCCTTAACCCCTTAACATAGAATCCCTACAGTGCAGAAGGAGGCTATTCAACCCATTCAGTCTGCACCAACCCTCTGAAGAGCATCCCTCCCATAACTAACCCCATATTCTATCTCTGTAAACCTGCATTTCCCATGACCAATCCACCTAACCTGCACATCCTTGGACTGTGGGAGGAAATCGGAGCACCCAGTGGAAACCCATGCAGACACGGGGAGAAAGCGCAAGCTGAGAATTTGAAATGTACAGTTTGTGGAAGAAGCTGATGTCAGACCTTGCATCAGTAAACTGTTGCTATCACCCTCACTGGCCAGCTGTCCCGAGGGAGGAAAGAGAACAAGGCTGAGGGAGGTCAGTGGTACTTGTTTCTGACTGGTCATTAGTGTATTTATCAGTGCTGTAGCAGGAGTTGTATTTCTGTTTGTCTTGTACTGGATACCGGCAGATGTGAGATATTGCATTCAAGAGCAGATCATGAAGAAAATATGAAACAAAATCAGACATTTCTGGAGAAATGCAGCATGTGCAGGCAGCATTTGCATTCATGGTCACACTGAAAAGAGTTTATGATTACTTTGACCTGTAAATTAAACTGTGAACCTGATTACCACCCCACTGTGATAATGAAAGGTTGTGAAATCAGTCATGTAGCGCAAATCCTGTAATGATGACCCTCAGGTTTATGACAAGAGGGAAAGTGAAACAGCAAGTGCTGATTTTTTTTGAACATTGTAGGTGGTCTTCTCCAAATATTTAAAGAGAAGAATGTTTAACTGCTTTGAAAATGTTTCAGTTTTCTAGACAGTTATCTTGACAACTTCAATGAGTTTACAAACATAATGCACTTTATATCTGCCTCCTAGTAACCTCCAAGGATACTTCATTTTCTTGCAAAGATGTCCCAGAGTCAGATCCAAAATGGCAGTTTAACTCTCCAAAAGAAGAACTCTGGTAGATTTAAATCTTCTCCTACCAGACCTCATCTGCCGAAGACATGTTTTGGACATCCCATGGACAGCTGCACTTTAACATTTGCAGGAACCTCCATGGATAACTGGTGAACAAATTAGGCCCCTCTCACCCCACCTCACACCCTCATCCCAATGTGAAAATAGTACTGGCCAGATGCAGGGGTGGGACATCTGGATTTTAGCCTCCATCCCCATTTTCACGAAAATTGAGATCCTCTCTGTCTGGGTGAAAATTCTTGGGAAAATATTTCATGTGTGGCCCACCCTTGTTGGTATTTAAGGGCCATTCAAGTCCAGGCTACACCTTGAAATGTAAAGAATCAGTCAGAGGAATTTAGTCCAAAGGTCAAACCTATCACAAACCTCTTAGTGAAAGAATGTTCTAGGATCTGACCCATTCACTATGGTTGTGATAATGAAACTATCTACTGGAACAATAACAGCAACAATCTGAAATTAAGTAGCTGCTTTAACAGTGATGAGACATCCCATAACCCTTCACATGAGTGTTACTGGACACACCTGGTCACTGAGTCACATAGATGAAAGGAGGTCAGGTGTAGAAACCTGGTCAAAATGGTGGATTTGAGGGCGATCCTAAAGGAAGTGAGATGTAGATGTAGTTCAATGAGCATAGGACTGAGAGGAAGTTACAAAACAGTGCAACAGAACTTTGAATAACCTGCTATTGAAGAGGTTTGTGTTGATTGCAGGAGACCATTGGAATGGCCATGTTGTGTGCAGAGATAGAGCTGTCAGGGGCAGCAGAGATAGAGCTGTCAGGGGCAGCAGAGATAGAGCTGTCAGGGGCAGCAGAGATAGGTCTGCTGCGTTCTGATAGGCTAACAATGAACCAACCCCACCAACAGAAGCTGGTCACAAAACAAACTGACAAATGCTGATTAGAGCCTGGAGCATCCTGTCAATCAGATAAATCAGATCTGGATTACTCATCAAACCAAATTAAACTGACATTGTACACATTTCATTTTATTCATTCATGGGATGAGGGAGTCACTGGCTGGGCCAGCATTTATTGCCCAACCCTAATTGCCCAGAAGGCAGTTAAGGATCAACCCCATTGCTGTGGGTCTGGAATCACATGTAGGCCAGACCAGGTAGGCCATAGCAGTTTCCTTCCCTAAAGGGCATTAATGAACGAGATGTGTTTTTCCTGACAACCAACAAAGGATTCATTAGAATCTTAGTTCCAGATTTTTATTGAATTCAAATTTCTGCCATGGTGGGATTTGAACCCAGTACCCAGGATATAATCTGGATTAACAGTCCAGTGATAACAGCACTCGGCCATCACCTCCCCACATTACATGAAAGACGATGGCAATTCTGAAGAATGTTGTGAAACTTTGGACATTTCTGTAAAGGATACAGTGGTAGTAATATCAGTGCAGCTGGGAGTTACCAGGATAACAGCAGACCTTAGGAGTCTGTGTCATGTAGAAACACTAAGGAACTAAATTAGAAAAGACTGAGAATGCTGAATATATTGTAGCATTCAGATAAGGTTGAAGCAAACAAACTATTGAACTCAGGCAGTTGGCAGAGAATTTGAACAAATGAGCTGCTGTAGAGGACACACTTCCCCAATCTGTTAAAAAACCCGACAGAAACCACAAATGGCGAAGATCCTGAGTGAGCTGGAATGATCTGGCACCTCTTCCTTATTCAGCCATCACCTTAATTGGTTGCAACAAAGTTAATTTCAAAGTATCCTTTCTCTTGTGGATATCTTTCTCCCAGACAAAAGGTGTTTAGGTTTTTAGAAGAAGCCAATTTAAGCCAGCTGTAATAACTCAGGAAGCCCAATTGGAAAGCAGTTTCACTTACTGTTACACACCAAAGTAGAGCCACTCCTCGTTACATTCAGAGGCGACCCTCAGCCCAGTCAGACGGTTCTGCAGATTCAGCCCTGAACCTGCTTTACTTTTTGGTTTCCCTTTTATATCCCAAAGTGTTCTTATGCACAATGGAAATTTTTTTTACTCATCAGCAAATCACCTTAACATTTTTTATTCTTCATGTATTAACTGCCACCAATTATCTGTGCAGCCAATTAACTACTTACATACAAAGACCACTATGGGCAATGCAACCATTAAAGCAAAGGAGAGGTAGAGAGAGTGGGAAGGGACTAAAACAACATGAAGCTGGAGGGGAAAATAAAGCATTTACATCCTCAGTCAGCTTTAGACAGTAGTAGCCCTCTTTTTACAAAAACTCATGAGGAATTAAAAGTTCAATATGTTGAGTTCCAATCAATGGTCATGACAGTACCTTTTGGTAAAATAACATTTCCACCGAATGGTAAATCCACGCTCAGAATTGTTCATCAATCCAAAGTGAATTCACCTTTTTAAAGAGAGCTGTCCATTTATTCGAACTTAGTTTCTTGAGGTTTCCTGAGCTGCATCCATTCAACTCATTTTAACACAGTGTCGTGTTAGGGATGAGAAGTGAAACTGTCATGGTATTCTAACAGATGAAAGGCTTAACAGACAATCAATTTTTCAATGCATAATTTCATTGTAAATTTTTGCTATGAATTCTGTTTGTTAGGATTGCGCCCTCCAAAACCACCTGATGAAGGAGCGACGCTCTGAAAGCTAGTGTGCTTCCAATTAAACCTGTTGGACTATACCTGATGTTGTGTGATTTTTAACTTTGTACACCCCAGTCCAACACCGACATCTCCAAATCATGTTAGGGAGACTGGATCAGTCACTAGTTAAACATTTTATTGCCATTTTCATTAACGTTAGCTGGGTTGCTCTTTCCTCTTGGAGATAGTAGCGAGTTTTGAGAAGATTTGTAGCTCAGGTTGAAGTTCTGGATGTAGGTTTGCTTGCTGAGCTGGAAGGTTCATTTCCAGACGTTTCGTCACCATACTCGGTAACATCTTCAGTGGGCCTCAGGGTGAAACACTGCTGATGATTCCTGCTTTCTATTTATATGTTTGGGTTTCTTTGGGTTGGTGACGTCAATTTCTGTGGTGATGTCATTTCCTGTTATTTTTCTCATGGGGTGGTAGATGGGGTCTAACTCGATGTATTTGTTGATAGAGTTCCGGTTGGAATGCCGTGCTGTCCTCTGTAAGTCTCATGAAGCTTCTGTGTATTGCATCACAGAAAAACAAAAACAGACCTTTTGGTCCAACCAGTCCATGCTGACCATGCAAAGCTAGTTCCACCTGCCTGCTCCTGACCCGTATCCCTCCAAACGTTCTGTATTCATGTCCCTGTCCAAAAGTCTTTAAATGTTATAATTGTACCTGCATCCGTGAAATGCATCTCAGAGATTGGCTAAAGTCATATAGAGCAGAATGGAGATGCTGCTATAGTGGTAATATCAGTGAAGATTTATTCCAGAGTTCAGGGTTCATGTTCTGGGGAGGTGGTATTGAATCCCACCATAGCGGATGATGAAATTTGAATTCAATGAAAATCTGGAGTAAAAAGCTAGTCTCATGATGACCATATAACCTTTGTCACTTGTCGTAAAAACTCCATCTTCTTCACTCACGTCCTTTAGAGGAGGAAATCTGCCATCCTTACCCAGTCTGGCCTACATGTGACTGCAGACCTAAAGTGATGTGATTGATTATTAATTGCTTCTGGGCAGTGACTCCCATTCCCTGTGAATGAATTAAAAGGGTAGAGAAATTTGGAAAAACAGAGAAAAGGGTGACCAGAAATAAACTAAGATAATTTTGGAGCAACTCTTCATAAGTGCTGTGTACAAGTTATGAGATTAGATAGGAGCAACAAATTTACTGACAAAACAATCAAGAATTACAGCTCAGCGAGCAAACCTACACCCTAAACAATCAAGCCTGAGGCATGTTCTCATTTAATATTTCTTGTGTTTGTAGGATTTTGTTCAAATATTTATAATCCTCCAGTTCACTGCTCACAAAATTTGGGACTAAAGGCTTCATTCCTTTTTGTGGTCTAACTGTCTTTTTATTTCCTGCCCATTTCTTCCGACAGCTTTATTTTGATGAATATTTAATGTGACCTTAAGGAGCTCACAAGGTTTGTTTTCTCAAATTTGCACAGTTCCTGCAAGTTCATTGGAACTATAACTAACATGGATAATTATCAGAATGAAGGGCCACCCACTGATATTAGCACATTCCTGTGCCCTGTTCCTATTTTCTAACAAAGGAAATCACTGCTATCAGTCCAGAAGGTTTTGTTACGAGCTGCAGAATGTGGTGCTGGTATGCTAATGAACCAGAAGAATTCAGAAATAGAAGTTTGAATGCCTTCTCCCTGAGGGAAGCTGGGCCTTACTCTATAGTACTTTAAGATTATTTATTTGTTTCCATTCATTCCTTTTTTCTCTGTTTCTCGAATGATATTTGTTTGTATTCAATATCTGGTCACATTTTGGCATCTGAACTTCTCTTGGGGTGGTACGGTGGCTCAGTGGTTAGCACTACTACCTCACTGCACTAGAGACCCGTGTTCAAGTCCACTCTTGGGTGACTGTCTGTGTGGAGTTTATACATTCTCCCTGTGCCTGTGTGGGTTTCCTCCCATAGTCCAAAAGCGTGCAGGTTAAGTGGATTGGCCATGCTAAATTGCCCATCACAGCTAGAGATATGTAGGTACGGGTCAGCTCATCTTGGGAAATGCAGGGTTACACGGATTGGGTGGGATGCTCTTAAGAGGTTTGGTGTTGACTGGATGGGCCAAATGGCCTGCTTCCACACTGTAGGGATTCTAAGAGAAGAACAGAATTTTATTTCCATTTTTCCTGTGATTTCTTTTCCTCTGGGAAGCTAGTCCTGGCAGGTCCAGCCTTTGTTGCCTCGTTCCTAATGTCCTCTGAGTCAGGCAGCTTGCCAGGTCATGATGAGATAACCACATCACTGTGGGTCTAGAGTCATGTATATGCCTGACCAGGTAAAGATGTCAGATTTCCTTACCAAAGGGACTTCCTGACAAGGCTAAGGAAATTCATCATACCCTTAAGGACTCTTACCAATTTATATGGTTGCACCATAGACAGCATTCTATCTGGATGCATCACAACTTGGTACGGCAACTGTTCTGCCCAAGTCTGCAGGAAACTACAGAGAGTCATGAACACAGCCCAGTCCATCACACATACCAGCCTTCCATCCATTGACTCCGTCTACACTTTCTGCTGCCTTGGGAAAGTAGCAAACATACACTGATTATATTCTTTTTCACCCTCTTCCACTGGGCAGAAGATGTAACAGTTTATATACAAATACAAAAAGGTTGAAGAACAGCTTCTTCCCTGCTGTTGTTAGACTTCTGAATGGACCTCTCAAATTTTAAACTTAATGTTGACCTTGCTCTCTGTGCACCTTCTCTGCAGCTGTAACATTGTATCCCTCGCTCTGTTCTATTACCCTAATGCACTTTGTATGGTATGATCTGCCTGTACTGCACCCAAAACAAAACTTTACACTGTACCTAGGTACAATGTGACAATAATAAATCAAATGATTGAATCTTGCAACAATCAATGACAGTCTCAATGATTATTAAGACTAGCTTTCAACTCTAGAGATTCTTAATAGAATTTAAATTTCACCCTGAACTTCTCAGTTACAATTCTAGCGACATTACCATTCCACCATTCAGCCTGTCCCAGCATCGTGTGGGTGTCAAGCTAGCTTTCTGTTCTCACCACTCCTCTCTCTGAGAGTAGACTTTTGGTGGGTTTTGTCAACAAAAAAAGAAGAAAGCAATCGTTTCCATTTCACTTCCCTGGGGAGAGGATCTGAACTTGTATTCCTTGTTGGAATTAGTCCAAGGATATTTTATAATTATTTAATTGTGTGGGAATATTTTACATTTTTTTAATAGGAAAACAGAACGAGGGAAAGGCAACAGTGAAAAAGAGAGGACAGTAACAGTGTGTTATGTTTAATCAGGTTTTATGATGTGAGGATAGGGAAGGAATCATGATGTTGTATTGTATGGTGTTGGCTTTGTCCAGACATCAAAAGGTCAGTTTTACCAATCAGTGCTCCCACTGAGCTACACACATTGGGAATCGGGATGGGGTGAAAATTCAGGGGACTGAATTCCTGAAGGATGGTGTCAAGAACTTGCTAACTGCTATGAGAGCTGTGTCTCTGTATCGGCTCATCAAGTGGAGACATAATCTTCTTCAGTAAAATAATAACCAGTGGATATACATGTCAAAGATATTTGAGAATGAAGAAGCAGTTTTGATGTTCTATTTTCCATCCATTCTGGAAAATTTAAGTGAACTCCAGTTTTAAATAATAAAGACCACTGATTATTGCAGGTTTTTGGCAAAACGTAACCATCCCCCTGAGAAATGGATACGGGAACAGTGAGAGAGAATGGCTGATTATTGATGGGGAGTAAGAATCACGGTGTCATTGGTCAGCTTGATGCACAATGTCCCGATCCCAGCTGCTGTGGCTTCATATATCATAGATTTAATCATTGCAGTTGGTTACCATGGTGATTGCTCATTGAAACATATTCACATGATGCTGTAGATTTTTTTAACAACAGAATATAGCTTTATTAGACAAAAGGAGAAAAAAGCATTGGTCTCTCTCTGTCTGTCTCTGTATATAAGGTTGAAAGCTCAACACTAATGTCAGAACAGAATTTCAACCTGTTTCCCAACATTACCCTTTACAGAGACTCAATCCTAGAGAAATATATCTCCTGTCTCAGCTTTTTAAAATTTTAATTAACTGACTTTCCTCGTTTTTTGCTTCATGACTGCATAGACAATATTATGACTCCTTTCTGAGTCCACTGCCTTGAATCCCTCCCAATTCTAATGGCCTAAACTTTCTTAGTTCTTAGAACTTGAAGATTTCTATCCAAACTTCACAGACAAGAAACTATTGATGATGATGTGACTGGCTTGTACTAAGAGAAAATATTCTACTTTCTAAACTAAGCTCGAATTCTTCTGAACTCAACCCAATATAAACATTTTTAACAATTAATTCAACAGGGGCTTTCCCAGTAATTCAGTTGCAATCTCTAGCTTTTTTGAAACTGATGTAGATACGTCACTGTTCCAACTTGACTTTCTGACCCTCCAAAATAAATCTTCACAGTTACTGACCCATGTACATTTGCCTCTATTTTGAAATCTAAAATTAAAAATGACATGTTATACATATTTATCACAGCAGACAGCAAATAAAGATTTACAGGTGGAAGATTTCTTAATCGGTGTTTGTCCTCACTGGGAGAACACTATCGAAGACCCAGGAAATAAATGGGGAACACTTTTAAAAGATGGTTATTAGTTCGAATTGGTCAAAAAGTCTGCCTCTGTTCTTTCAAGGTAGATTTTGGGTGAGCTTTCAGAATCCTTCATTATTAATAATCCTGTGAGACATAAATACCTTTATGATTAAGCTTCATAATTACAGTTGTTTGCAAATCCTACCACCTCGTCCAGGTGTTTGGGTGCAAAAGGTCCTCCCAGGAAATAATTGATCCAAACATTCAAAACAGTGTGGAGCTAATCTCTAACCCAATTCAATATTCATGAGAATGACTCACTGAACTCAGTGCATGCATTAATCCTTCAAGCAGGACCTGGACATGACTTGTGCACTTACTGTAGGTTCTGGCGTGGTTTAACAGAAGGTTTGTCGTCTTCCCCAAGGGAGCATAAAGCTTTGGTTTGGGTAATAAATTGAAACCTACTCTTGCACTCACAGGGCCACTGCTAACATCATTCCTAACAGGTCATTAACAGGGTTTTAACATTACATTTTACCATGTTGTACAAAAGCCTTAAGCAGCACTAAATATATCCAGCACAGCGAGGGACTGGGACTTAATACCAATGAATAATTCTTCTTTAGCTCTCAATTCAAAATGTTGCCTGTTTGCTGCTGGTTACTAATATGGTTAGCATGGATAGCTAACAGATAAGTAAACATTTATTGATGTATAGAATACGTAAGAAAGCAGAATGGTCCACCGTATTTAGGATGTATAATTAGAATGTGTGGAGAATGATGTCCTCAATCTGTAGAGACTGAGAACTGGCTTGTTTCTCAATAATGGAAATGTGTTGCTGGAAAAGCGCAGCAGGTCAGGCAGCATCTAGGGAACAGGAGAATCGACGTTTCGGGCATTAGCCCTTCTTCAGGGTTTCTCAATAAGCAGATTTTGGTTTGAATTCTGATATGTGTAGGAATAGAATCAGAGGGGCCACAGTGGGCAGGAAATGGGCCAGATCAGGTCCATCACTGTTACACATATAAAAACCAAAACAACTGCGGACGCTGTAAATCAAAAACAGAAGTTGCTGGTAAAGCTCAGCAGGTCTGGCAACATCTGTGCAGAGAAATCAGAGTTAACGTTTCAGGTCCAGTGACCCTTCCTCTGAGTTAATGGTAGGTAGGAAAAATTTGGTTTATGTGCAGAATTTAGGGTGGGGGGAGGGTTTAAGGAGTAAAGGATAGGTGGGGATAGAGCCCAGAGAGAGAGGAGAGCAGTTGGATAGACAAAGGAGTGGATAATAATCTGGCTAGGAGAGTGAATAGCTGTTAATGGAGACTGTTAGAGGCTAACAATAGGTAGTGTGTAATGGCAGACTGTGTTATAACAAGTTTTTGGATTAGTGGTGCTGGAAGAGCACAGCAGTTCTGGGAGCATCCAAGGAGCAGCAAAATTGACGTTTCTGGCAAAAGCTCTTCATCAGGAATAAAGGCAGAGAGCCTGAAGCGTGGAGAGATAAGCTAGAGGTGTGTAGGGGGGGCTAGGGCCATGGGAGATTTCAGGCCCTACAGGTATAAATGGTTAACTCCACGTTCTCAATGCAGCTTCTGTATCTGAATTCGTTAGATAAAACTAGTTGATGCAAAGATTATTCAATTGTGTCAGCTTTCTGTTTCACAAGACAGTGTTCTTTGTGATGATCCACCCTGTGAAGTATTGCTTTGTGATGCCCCACAGCCGCACTCTATCATGGCAGGCTCTGCCTCATGCTCTGCTGAAGGGAACACTGCACTGAGGAAGTATATGATTCACTCGTTCTGTCTTCCCTGGAATCTCTTCTCAGTCAGCTCAGGTATTTTCATTTCTGATCGCGTCTTCCAAACAGTCAAGTGCCAGAGGGCATTGCGAGGAGGGCCTGCTGTCCAGTTGGCAATATCAATATCTGCCAACTTTAATTCTTGCTCACAGCTGTCAATGTAACAGAGGTGTGGACACTCACACCTAAGGCCCTCAGGTCACCATGTTGAAGGACTTTGGGCAATTGGCTGCCGTCTATGAATGTGGCTGAGGCAGCACAGGCATTGCTCGCTCAAGTCCAAGTGGATTCACCTACTCCAGGACCTTAGAGTTCGTGACCATTACCTTGAGATGCTGAGGATATGAATGAGAGAGCGAAGGTAGAATCTGTCCAACATTGTCTCCTGGTTGGCAAATATTGTCCAGGTCTCTCCACTGTCACAGGGGGACACTGGGGCTCCGTAAACTCACAGTCTGGTCGTTTCAGTCAGGCTGCTGTTGGTCCACACTCTCTTACTCAGCTCAGTCAGAGCAGCTGCACTGACTGTGAGATGTGTGCACTCAGTTTTAGCTTCAGATGATGGATTGTTGGTGATTGTGGGGCTGAGATATGAGAAGCCAGCAGCAGGTTCCAGGCCCACACTGACAGCACAGGCAGGGACAGGTCTGATAAGACCCTGAACACCAGGAAGGGCTTATGCCCAAAACATTGACTCTCCTGCTCCTTGGATGCTGCCTGACCTGTTGTGGTTTTCCAGCACTACATTCTCGACTCTGATATCCAGCACGTGCAGTCCTCACTTTCTCCCAGCTTCAGGGGTGACTTGATTGAAACATGAAAGATCCTGAGGGACTTTGACTGGAGTAATGGGGATATTTCCTGTGGTGGGAGAAACTAGAACGAAGGGTCATTGTCAGGGGTTGCCCATTTAAATCAGAGAGACGGTGAATTCCTTCCTGTTGGAAGTTTTCAAACCTTTGGAACTCTCTTCCTCAAATCATAATGGAAGCAATAGGGTCAGGGACAGGGTCAGATCAGGGTCAGGGATAGGGACAGGGTCAGGGTCAGGGATAGGGACAGGGTCAGGGATAGGGACAGGGTCAGGGATAGGGACAGGGTCAGGGTCAGGGTTATGTTTAGGGATAGAAGTTAGGGTTAGGGTTAAGCTCAAGGTTCAGGTTAGGGTTATGATTAGAGATCGAGTTAGAGTTAGAGTTAAGGTGAGGGTTAGGGTGAGGGTGAAAGGTTTTTGGATATACTTCATAGGCTGAATGGCGAGTCACTAAAACTGTATGATTACTTTATAAAGAAAGTTTTGAGCCCTCAGTGCTATGGTAGTGTCCCCACCCCTAGACCGAGAGACCCAGGTTCAATTCTTACCTGCTCCAGAGGTGTGTAATAACATCGCTTCACAGTCGATTAGAAAAATAGGTGAAATTTCAAAAAAATAAAGTTTTGAAGTGGGTGGCTCTATCCTGTGGCAGTGTCCCCAACTCTGAGTTAGGAGGCCTGGGTACAAGTCCCACCTGCTCCAGAGGTGTGTAATAACTTCTTTGAAAAGGTCAATTAGAAAATGTCTATAATGACAGTTTGAACGGGCTGGGCCTGTGTCCATTGGAATTCAGGAGAACCAGAGGTTCTGTGGTTAGAATATTAGATTTGGAGGAGGCTGGATAGGGTGGATACCTGAGGGATGTTCCCTGTTGTGAGGGAGATGAGCGCTCAGGGCCACCGTTTAAGAATAAGAGTCTCCCATTGCGGTGAAGCTGAAGAGAAATGTTTCCTCTCAGAGTCAAGTAACTTGAGAAACTGTCTTCCCGAGACAGCTGGGCAGGCTGGTCAGTGAAGAGATTTATGGCTGAGCTTGATTTTTGATGCGTATCAGATTTGAGGACGATGGCGGGGATGGGGTTTGGGGCAGACTGGGAAGTGAAATTAAAATCCCAACGAGAGCAGCCATAATTTTATTAAAGGTCTCGAAGAGCTAGATGCCTAATCATGATTTTAAATCCCATAATTCAATTTTGACATCAAGCAGCACCTGATCATCTTATCAATTGCAGAATGGGCAAGAATGGTGAATGAGCACAGCAGGTCAGGCAGCATCAGAGGAGCAGGAAAATCGACATTTCGGGCAAAAGCCCTTCATCAGGAATTTCATGCTCAAACATTGATTTTCCTGCTCCTCGGATGCTGCCTGACCTGCTGTGCTTTTCCAGCACCACTATAATCTTGACTCTAATCTCCAGCATCTGCAGTCCTCACTTTTGCTAAGAATGGTGAATGGCTGCAATGATTCTATTCCATCACTTGGTGGCAATGTGTTAATTCTGTAATTAAAGGATGGGCTTTACCTTTGTTCATTTAGAGACCAGGAGTTCTCAAAATCTCTCTGAGTCAGGGTCAGGGTCAGGGTTAGATCAGTCTGGAATTGAAAACAGTGATGTAGTGTAAGGGGCTGGGTTATAATCTGTTCTAAATCTTTATAAAGAGGTACCCAAGAACCTGATAGAAGGCGTTGTCCTCCCCTTCCTGTGGTCTGTCAATGTCATAGTGATGGACACATGAAATTTTCAAACATGTTTTGAAAACTTCTCAAAATTTTCATTAGAGAGGTAGAGCGAAGATCTGAAAGGATCCTTATTATGATGGATTGTTGTTTTATGGTTTTAACTTTTCTCTCCTTGGTAATTAATTAAAAATGCATCTCATTTCATTTGCACCGTGGGTGAAATGTTATAATGACAAGCCAGAACTCCATAGTATTTAGAGATTTTTAATACTTTTAATTTCAAATGTGCTTTTTATTTTAGAAACAGACTGCTTAAAACAAGAGCTGCAAATGTCAATTCAGTATCTGCCCAAGTCCTGTGTGAAACCAATGGAACGACACACCTTCGAATCCCTACAGTGTGGAAGCAGGCCATTTGGCCCATCAAGTCTACACTGACCTTCCAAAGAGTATCCCACCCAGACCCATCGCCCTTACCCACCCTGTAACCTGCATTTCGCCTCAAATAGCCTACATGCCCCTGGACACTATGGGCAATGTAGCAAGGCCAATCCATCAAATCTGCACATCTTTGGACTGTGGGAGGAAACTGGAGAACCCGGAGGAAACCCATGCAAACACGGGGCAAATGTGCAAACTCCACCCAGACAGTTGAGCGAGAGTGGAAAGGAACCTGGGACCCTGGTGCTGTGAGCCACCGCTGAAAGGTGTGACATTGGAAAAGCACAACAGGTCAGGCAGCATCCGAGAAGCTGGAGTATCGCTGTTCCTGATGAAGGGCTTACACTTGAAATGATGACTCCCTGCTCCTCAGATGCTGTCTGACCTGCTGTGCTTTTCCAGCACCACACTTTTCAACTCTGATCTCCAGTATCTGCAGGCCTCACTGTCTTCTAGTCACTGACTTCATCAGACTCAAAACATTATCTCTGCTTTCTTCCCATAGATGCTGAGTTTCACCAGCAATTTCTGATTTTGTTTGCTACAATTCTTCCAACTGAGAATCACATACATTTGAAATATTTCAGTAGGCACTTAAAAATGTTTAGGAAGCAAATTTTGTCACCTAACTGATGGAGAGTATGTTCAAACGTTCACAAAGTTCATAATTGATTTAAAAAATCACTTAAACTTAACTGAGTAATTAAATTCAAAACTTTTGAATCACTAAGTCTAATTAGGAGTTTGTGTGTTTCAGTTTTGCAATATAGCACTCGAAGTTAATAATGTGTGGAATTATGCTTTGTCCTATTCTGACTCTCAGTGCAACTCAGCTACTGAAGCACTAAAGTTTACAGTAATATAATCCCACACTAACATCCAATAGTCATGTGCAGCTCCCATTCTCCATCATCTGTTGAATGGTTCCTGTCCTGGTTATGAACACATTCTAAACCACAAACATTTTGCTCCAGATTTATGGTAGAGACTTCTCACATTAGACAGTGAGAATGGGGAATTAATAGGAGATAATTTGAAAATGGTGGATTAAATGAACAAATATTTTGTTTCTGTCCTCATTGTAGAGGATAGCATTCCAGTAAGAGCTGTAAGTAAGGAAGTGAAATGGACAGAAGAATTTAGTCAAATTACAATCCCTGGAGAAGTGGTACTGAACAAATGATGAAGCTGGGGCTGACTAGCCTCAGGATCCTAGAGTCTGAGAAGAGATTTCTAATGAAGTTGCAATCGTGTTGGAATTGAGTTTCCAAATTCTGATGATTCAGAAAAGGAACCTTCAGACTGGAAAGTAACTCATTGGTTCAACAAGGGAGGAAGGTGAAAAGAGAAACCTCTGGGCATCTATCATGGGAAACGTGTTCAAATCAATTATTAAAGAGAATACAATCAGCATTTAGTAAAACTCAAGTAATCAGGAGGAGTCAGCATGGATGAATTAGTGCTGATTACTTGACCAATCTATTTAGCCAACCTATTGGAGTTCTTCAAAAAGGAGCAAAGGGGAGCCTGTAAACATACTACACTTGGATTTTTAGAACAAGATTTAGTTTGGATCCACGTAACAGGTTATTGTGCAAAGTAGGAGATCATTATGTTGTGGGGAACTATTAACACAAATCAAAAATTGGTTGGCTGGCAGAATACAGAGAGACATTTTCTGATTGGTAGGATGTGATGGGGGTCTAGTCCCCTAAGGGTCTGCCATGGGGTCTGAGATTTTTACCATTGATATCCATGACTGCAATGGCAGGAGGGAAAGCGTTGTGGCTAAATGCCAAATAGAACATAGAACATAGAAAAGTACAGCACAAAACAAGCCCTTTGGCCCATGATGTTCTGCCGAGGTTTAATCCTAATGTAAAATATAGTAACTTAACCTACGCACCCCTCAACTCACTGCTATCCATGTGCATGTCTAGCAGTCGCTTAAATGTCCCCAATGACTCTGCTTCCACCATCACAGCTGGCAATGCATTCCATG
>NC_057738.1:49075454-49085168 GCF_004010195.1 Chiloscyllium plagiosum
CAGGATTCCTGAAGAAGGGCTTATGCCCGAAGTGTCGATTCTCCTGTTCCCTGGATGCTGCCTGGCCTGCTGCGCTTTTCCAGCAACATATTTTTCAGCTATCCACTTGGGTGGCAACTTTGAGGGATCTATGTACTTGCACACCCAGATCCCTCTGTTCCTCCACACTGCCAAGAATCCTGTCTTTAATCCTATATTCAGCATTTGAGTTCAACCTTCCAAAATGCATCACTTCGCATCTATCCAGGTTGAACTCCATCTGCAATTTCTCAGCCCAGCTCTGCATCCTGTCTCTGTTGCGCTGCAGCCTGCAGTAGCCCTCGATACTATCGACGACACCTCCAATCTTGTGTCATCTGCAAATTTTCTAACCCACCCCCAACCTCCTCATCCAAGTCATTTATAAAAACTACAAAGAGCAGAGGCCCAAGAACAGAGCCCTGCGGGACTCCACTCAACACTGACCTCCAGGCAGAATACTTTCCATCTACAACCACTCTCTGCCTTCTGTCAGCCAGCCAATTCTGAATCCAGACCAGCCAAATCTCACTGTATCCCATACCTCCTGACTTTATGAATGAGCCTAGCCTTGGGAACCCTATCAAATGCCTTGCTGAAGTCCATATACACCACATCCACTGCTCAGCGTCATCAACCTGTCCTGACACCTCCTCAAAGGTTAGTGAGGCATGCCCTGCCCCTCACAAAGCCATGCTGACTGCCTTTAATCATACTATACTTTGCCAAATAGTCATAAATCCTATCCCTCAGAAATCTTTCCAAAACTTTGCTGACCACAGACGTGAGACTGACTGGTCTGTAATTGCCAGGATTTCCCTATTCCCCTTGAAAAGAAGAACAACATTCGCCTCCTTCCAATCCTCCAGTACGACTCCCGTGGAGAGTGAGGAGGCAAAGATCCTTGCCAGCAGCTTAGCAACCTCCTTTCTCACTTCCCGGAGCAGCCTAAGCAGGAGGGAAAGCCACAAACATATATTGTAAAAAAGACATGGAGAGACTGCAGATGGATAGAGAGAGGATGAGTAAATGGGCAGATGGAGTATAATGTGACAAAAGTGTTCAGTTTGGCAGGAAGAATCAGAAAAGTATTGTTCCAATTGAGAGTGACTGTAGAATGGCTCTAAGATGCAGAGGGATCAAAGAGTTTGAGTTTATGAAAGGTCCAGGAAGTTATAAAAAAAAGGTTAATGGGATGCTGTCCTTTATTACAAGAGCAAAGTCAAGATGGTTATGTTTCAGTTATACAGAGCAATGGTGAGACCACAGCTCAAAATCTGCGTGCAGTTTATGTTGTCTTATTTAAGGAAGAATGTCAATGCATTGGAACTGGTTTGGGGCAGGGTGGGGCTGGGGGTGGGGGTGGGGTGGGACTGGGCTTTACTTGATTGAGCCCTGCAATGAGTGGGTTGGATGTGGGGAAATGAAGTGATTCCACTGAAGTGAGGGATGACTTGAATGTGCAAGGTCCTGAATGATCTTGACAAGGTGGATAAGAAAGGATGTTATTGGAGAATTAGGAATGAGGAGAAACTGTTTAAAATGAGGGTCACCATTTTTAAAAATAGTACTCAGCACTACCTTCCACCAGCTCACTCACCTTTCTTCTGAACCAGGGCAGCCTACACCTCACACAACTTCTCATCAGGAGTTTCCATGGCACTAAACCTGGTTTGGGGTGAGACCCTAATATGAATATCAGACACACGTATAAAGTTTTACAGATTTTCATCATCTCCACCTCTTCCACATTCACCCATCTTTCATCCAGAACCCTCTGACTCCTAACTTCACACATTTCACATTCTGCTTGCAAATGTCACACAGGAACAATCACAGTTACAAGATTCACACCTGTACCTGTTTGATCAATGCAGACAAACTGCTAATGTCTCTTGATGCTTCTGCCTTTCTGCAGGAGAACGTATACACCGAACCAAGTTATCTTTAGAATTTAGATGGTTAAGGGTGATCTGACCAAGTCTTCAAGATATTAACAAGACAAGGGTAGATAAAGATGAACTATTTTTACTGGTTGGGGATTCTATAACTAAGGGTATAGTCTGAGAATTAGGGCCAGACCGTTCAGGAGAGATGTTAGGAAGCACTTCCACACACACACAGGGTGGGAGAGGTTGGGAAATCTTCTCTACAAGTGAATGCTGGATCAGTTGTTAATTTTAAATCTGAAATAGAAAAATGTTTGTTCAGCAAAGGTATTGAGGAATCTGGGCCAAAGGCAGAAATATGGAATTAGGCCACAGATCAGCCATGATCTCATTGAATGGTGGAACAGACAGGAGGGGCTGAATGGCCCACAACTATTCCTATGTTCCTGTGTTGGTGTGTTGCTAGGTGCACTTGGGCAGGGAGTGACATGCAGAAATCAAGACAATGCGCAATATTTGAAGAAGTTACTGATCACAGAAACAGACAGTGTTGCCAACTACCATCCCTCTACTCTGAATTGAAACAGACATCACTATCAGGACAGTCAGCAGCACTTCCTTCCTGGAGTTACACTTCATCTGCAGTCTACTCAATAAGCTGTTCCATACCCATGCTTAACACCCCGGGAAAAAAACGACCGGACCTTTAACCTCTTGTTCATTCATGTACCCTCAGGCCTCAGGCTTCTCCTCCATGTGCAGTAACCAGCTGGGTGCAGTTAATTCCTGTGCTCCCCTACCCCCACGTCAGTGTGGTACTTCTCAGCCTTAGCGGTAGACTCTGGTTTGGTCATTTGGACACTGCTGTAACGTGGGTGAAATGTTTGGCTCTCGTTCAGTGGAAAGTGACAATAACCAACATGTATCTCAGTACCAGCGACGTTGAGGAAGTGACAAAGTAACCTTCACTCTGAAAGGCAGGTCCGTCAATACACAGATCCATGACTGTGACAGACACAGGGCTGACTAGGCTCTTTCTGCTGAGACATTTGTCAACAGATACTTGGCTCCATTTAACTTCTCAAAGATCAGGATCATATAAAGCAAAGGCTGGTTGGCAGTTGCTTCAAGCCACTTAACTCCCCATAACCCTCTCACAGAAATACGGTTTGATTAAAATCAACAGTGATATCCACAAACTTTCCAATTGCCATGTTTGTTACATATCCTGCATCTCCTGCACTGCGTTATACATTAATCCTTCGCACTATGTGACCCTAACATGGAATTTGGACAGCTCTTATTCAACCTCTGTGAAATTTGCTTCACTGGAGGGTAAGAATAGAAACAATGGTGGCTCAGAGGTTAGTGCTGCTGCCTCACAGCGCCAGGGATCCGGATTCGAGTCTAGTCTCGGTGACTGTGTGGAGTTTGCACATTCTCCCCATGTCTGCATGGGTATCCTCACATTGTGTTCAGGGATGTGTGGGTTAGGTACATTAATCAGGGGTAAATGTAGGGGGACAGGTCTGGGTGGGTTTCTCTTCAGAGGGTTGCTGTGGACTTTTTGGGCCAAATAGCCTGTTTCCACATTGTAGGGATTCTATGTTTTTCTTTATTTTATAATAAGAGCAACTTGCATTAATATAGTGTATTTAATACAGTGAAATGTTCTGAGGTGTATTAAGGGAACTTGATTAAGGGAACCTAGCTTTCTACTTCTATCTAGCATTGCAACATCTGTGGGAGATAAGCAACTTACATGTATTCGCAATGAAGTTCACACTGACAAAAAGCACAGCATACATTGTAACAGGATATAATCCAGTCACCATCTGCTTCCTGTATATTTCCAAACAATCCAGGACAAGGGGAAGGCAATGGTCCTGTGGTAGTACCACTAGGGACTGTTACACCAGAGAGATCTGGGTTTGAATCACAACATGGCAGATGGTGGAATTTGGATTCAATGAAATATCTGGAATTAAGAGTCTACCTGATGACCATGAATCCATTGTTGATTGTTGGAAAAACCCATCTGGGTCACTAACAGCCTTTAGGGCTGGAAACTGCAATCCTTACCTAGTCTGGTCCACATGTGACTCCAGATCCACAGCAATGTGGGTGACTCTTAACTGCCCTCTGGGCAACTAGGGGTGGGCGATAATTGCAGCCCAGCCAGTGACCCCTCATCCCATGAATGGATTAAGAAATGGAGATCCTCAGTATACAGTTTTCATCACAGTAATTCCTTGAACATTGAGAGCGATATATTCCATACCGTGTTCACTAAATCTCCCAATTTAATTGGTTTCAAATGTATAAAACAGTTAAAATTGACAGACAAAATTGAAAAACAGATTTCAGTTTCAAGGCAATCTGCGTTTACTTCATGTGTAAACCTATCATTTGTCAGTTGTAATTGTTTTAATAGGATTCCTGAAGAAGGGCTTATGCCCGAAACGTCGATTCTCCTGTTCCCTGGATGCTGCCTGACCTGCTGCGCTTTTCCAGCAGTAATTGTTTTAATACCCACTCTCAACTTATTTAGTCATTCACAATGTAAATCTCAACCTGTTCCATCTCATGATGTTTAAAATATTTAAATAGCCAATGAAGTCTAAACTTAACAATTTGAATACTTTTCACTGTGATATGGCAATGAAATTAAAACTGTCTAAAGCACTTACATGACTTAATGTAATAAAACAGACAAATAAATCTTGGTTAATTTGTAAATCAAATGAAATTTGTCTTATTAGCCAATGAACATTTCAGTTGAGGTAACCAAGACATAACAACAACTTAATGTAGCAATGCACTCACATCAAATAGAATTCCTGATCTAATCAAAATATTTCAATGGAATATTCAAATCAAAAATTACATTGTTTTCAAATTACTTTAATTATTCAGCCTGACCAACTTACAGCAACAGATTTTACATTCAGTCACCTGTTTGAGGAAAGTCTCAATTGGTGCAGGCTTTCCTTTGACTTTGATCAGATTGATATTCTTGGTGAATGACTAAAGGCCTCAGAAGACACTAAGTTTCAATCAGATCCACTAAAAAACCCTCCCAAAAACTCAGTGGATGCTCTTCCTCCCAACACCCCCTTCCCCCACACTCTGACCTGATAACTTGATCAATTTATTTAATTACTAACTCAGTCAGACAGTGATTCTGATCTGTGCTAGTTTACCAAGTCCCTGTTCGACTGCTGTTCTGGTGTTTTAATAGGTTTCAATGTGTTTTGTTTCAATTAAACCTCTGCAGTACTTCTCTGATGGAGAACAGACATTTTGACTTTACATTGGTATCACTGATTTAAGTGCAGTTAGATTTCCAGGTTTTTAGCTGGATTGTAGGATAGAGAATCATTTCAACAATATTACCACATGATCCAGACACATAATGAAAAGTATTTTCAGAAACTTGAGCCTAAACATCCTCTAGTCCCAGGGGGATAATAACTTAATCTTTCTAACAGGAACACAACAAAGAATGAGTATCCTAGTTGCAGATTAAACAGCCTGCTCTTGTGGCCTGATTAATAAACACCAAACATTATCCATTAAACCTTGCAATACATTTTTCGTTCCATACATATTAATGTCTAGAAGCATGTACAGGGTCAGTGAGAATGACGAGGAGCACGGGACTTAAGGCACTTCAACAATGAGCACAATACAATCCCACCACTTTTGGATTCATTGCAAATTCCAGCTAGCACATTTACTACTGCCTTGAAGTCTTGACATTGACCCCAGTGATTTGTAATACAAGCTCCTTTGTAGCATCATCCTGGAGAATATTGTGACATTATGATTTTGAGTAGCTGCGGGTAACACTGTCTTGCACAGCCCAGTTGCACAGTTGTTTGGAAATTCTCCGTTTATTTTATTTTTAAGTTTCCCAAAGTAAAAAGTGTTTAACTGATGTTTCAGATCATTTACAGCAACAATTCTGCTTGGTCCATGGAATAATGAACAGACTTAGATTCCATCGAGTGCAAGAAAGAAAAGCAAATAGGATGTTTTTAAAAGTTGTTTTCAAATGCCTGACCCTGACAATGTTTCCTATCATGTATATAAAACACAGCGGAACCAATGAGTGTGTGGAATCTCCCAGCACTTTATGTTATGGCATCAATGTGGAAAAGATACAAGCCTGTGTGATGTAAACAGACCTAATATCTTGGTAATGGATCATGCAGAAGGTTACTACAAGGTTATCTTGGGTTTCTTGCAACTGGCTGTCTGGATTTCTCATTCTGTACTTGTTGGTCAATCTCAGCTTGACTCCAGGTCATTCTCAGTCACCTGACTATTCTCTTCCTGGTTTGCTTTGAAGCAGCCTACCAAAGTAAAATGGCAAAAAACCCTCCACGATCTTCAGGTTTCACAGACGTTCTCAGGTACAAACCTAATGTATTGAGCTGACTTTAATGGTGGTGCTGGATGTTCTGCGCTTAGTCTGGAATGCTGATGGTAAATGGATCATTACTGTTTCAGATGCTGTGCCAGGATTAAATATCAATCAGGTGCTTGACTCTCAGTTCCACCATAATGACCAACCACTCCACGATCTCATCCCTCACAGTTTCTCTCATCTCCTCCAGACCCACAACCTTCTCAGATTTCTGGGTTCCTCAAATTTCCTGATTCAAATAGCTCAACTCTTCATTGCCATTCCTTCATGTGCTTAAACCCTCTGCTTTGAGATACTGTCTCTGACCCTCCTGAAGAAAAATACAAACAAGCTGTCTTCTTTGATCAAATTTTCATTCGCTGAAACCAATATCTCTGTGTGTGGCTTGATGTCTGTTTTCAATAGAAACACTAAAAACAGGAGCAGAAGTGGGCCATTCAGCCCCATCAACCAGCTCTGCCATTCAATATGATCATGGCTGGTCATCCAACTCAGTCCTCTGTTCCTGCTTTCTCCCCATATCTTTACATCGATTTAGCCGAAGAACTATCTCTAATTCCTTCTTGAAAATATTCAATGTTTTGGCCTTAACCATTTTCTGTGGTAAAAAATTCCACAGGCTGCCTACTCTCTGGGGTGAAGAAATTTCTCCTCATCCCAGTCCTAAATGGTCTATCCTGTCTCCTTAAACTCTAACCCCCGGTTCTGGACTCCCTCGGACTCGGAAATATTCTTCCTGCATTTACCTTGTCTAGTTCTATTAGAATTTTATAGGTTTTCTTGAGATCCTCTTTATTATTTTAAACTCCCAGTGAATATGGTCCTAACTGATCCAAACTCTCTCTATATGTCAGTTCCCAGATACTCTCCCTCCCATAGCCAGATCATCCTCCCTCAGATAAGGAAACCAAAACTGCATACAATATTCTGGGTAATCCAAAATGGAGGACAGGAAAAAGTTGTAATTGTAGAGCTGCTCCTTTTTTGAGGTATTTTAGGTGTTGGAGGTGATTTCCTCAAATTCCAGGAGCAGCAATTACTGTTGTACATACTGTTGCATTGTTTTGGAACTTTGGAGAAAAAGAAAGTCAAAACAATGGTACTTTTAAAAGGGAGAAAGACAAAGACAGCGTGCACATGGTCAGCGAGGGAGAGAGAGCAAGAAACCCAGACACTGCCAACTGACCAGCAGTGAATCTACATAGTTATTGTGCTTGCTGTTTGAATTCATGTGTCTCAGAAAAATTAACAAACAGCAAAATTCACAGCTGATCCTGGAGGAACCGGTGTGGGAGAGCTCACAGCACAGGAACAGATAAGTGCATAGTTTTTAATGTGTAATCTTGCCATAAGTCTGCAGTAGTAAGTGGAGTGGGTTCTTCCTTGATTGTATGTTTTATTGAAATCTGTCTCTTCATTAAATTTTAAAAATATAAACCATAAGTCCTAAGTTAGCCTAGAGTCTTGTTTTCTTCCAGAGCAAAACAATGATGCTATTTTCTGGGTCAGTAGATTGTAAAGGAGCAAAGATGGTCTTTAGTAGAGTGATATGTGCTTCTTTTTGGATGTGGGAGTTTAGGGAGAGTTTACAGGTCACTGAGGATTATGTCTGCAGGAGGTATCTTTGGTTGTGAATCCTATCATATTGCATGGATCGATTGGAGTGATAGAGGCAATGAGGAATTTACAAGAACAAGGGGGTGTGATTGATAGCAGTTATAGGATGTGGAGAAAAGCCACAGATACAGTCATATAGATGGGTTAATTCCAGGAAAGATCAGGGTGGTAGGCAGGTAGTGTAGGAGTCTTCAGTGTCTATCCCCATATCAAACAAGTATGTAGTTTTGGAAAATGTAGGGGATGATGGACTGCCAGGGGAATGTAGCACAAACAGCCAAGTTTCTGGTATCAAGACAGGCTTTAATGTAATGAGGGGTACGTGTCGGATAAATTTTCCAAGATGTTAGAGATAACAAAACACAGTTCGAAGTGAAATTGACAAATAGTTTATTGCAAACCATATGCTGGAGGAGAAATTGACCAGGCTGACACAGAACTGACAGTCTGCAAAGGTAGATCAGATTTCTCCTCCCAGAGCTGAGGATGGGACCAATTTTATAGTAATGCTGCACAATGACACTGATTAAGAAATGGGAAACTACAATGTTTCTGGAAATGGAGTAATTTAGTTGCAAGGATGCTAATTGGAAAACAGTTTATTGGATGAATGTCCTGTTCCTTCACACAATGCAACATCCTGACAGTATCATGGTTACATTCCTCTTCACAGGTAGGTGTTAAAGTCTCTTCTGAAGGGGTGAGGTGCTTCCATTGTCCTGTTCCTGGAGCATGTCCTTGCTGGTGCCTGTCTGTCTGTCCTGCTCTTTGTGTGGCTTTGGTATTGCTGGGTTGTGAAACTGCCCTTAGGGCTTTGAGATATCTGTGGTGCTCTGTCATGTCCATGGGAACTTAAAGCATATTGCCTTGTCTGTGTGCTGTCTGATTCAGCTTGTGAGCTGTTCGGGAATTCTGGGTGTTCTGGTACAGTTTGGTCAATTTTGCTTTTGTGGGCCTATCGTGGTTAGCAAAACTTTTCCCACAATCAGTTTCCAAGCAATCGATTGTGATAGAGGACACTCTAGACAGAGGCACAGACAGATGTTTCTGTGGCCAGCAGCAAAAAATCAGAATGGTGTGTTGCTTCCCTGATGCCAGGATCAAGGATGTCTCAGAGAGGGTGCAGAATGTTCTCACGGGGGAGAGGGGTCAGCAAAAGGTCATTGTCCACATTGGAACCAACGACATAGGAAGGGTAAAGAATGAGATTCTGAAGAGAGATTACAGAGTTAGGCAGGAATTTAAAAAGGAGGTCCTCAAGAGTAGTAGTATCTGGATTACTTCCAGTGCTACAAGCTACTGAGGGCAGGAATAGGAGGATAGAGCAGATGAATGCATGGCTGAGGAGCTGGTGTATGGAAGAAGGGTTCACATTTTTGGATCATTGGAATCTCTTTTGGGGTAGAAGTGACTTGTGCAAGAAGGACCTAAATTGGAAGGGGACTAATATACTGGCAGGGAGATTTGCTAGAGCTGCTTGGGAGGATTTAAACTAGGAAGGTGGAGGGGTGGGGTGGGACCCAGGAGATAGTGAGGAAAGAGATCAATCTGAGACTGGTACAGCTTAGAACAGAAGTGAGTCAAACAGTCAGAGCAGGCAGGGACAAGGTAGGACTAATAAATTAAACTGCATTTATTTCAATGCAAGGGGCCTAACAGGGAAGGCAGATGAACTCAGGGCATGGTTAGGAACATGGGACTGGGATATCATAGCAATTACAGAAACATGGCTCAGGGATGAGCAGGACTGGCAGCTTA
>NC_057738.1:49087691-49105526 GCF_004010195.1 Chiloscyllium plagiosum
GGTTACCTCAGATTACAACAGGATCTTGACCAGATGGACCAATGGGCTGAGAAGTAGCAGATGGAGTTTAATTCATATAAATGCGAGGTG
Source organism: Chiloscyllium plagiosum (assembly GCF_004010195.1). NCBI lineage: Eukaryota > Metazoa > Chordata > Chondrichthyes > Orectolobiformes > Hemiscylliidae > Chiloscyllium > Chiloscyllium plagiosum. The sequence continues at coordinate 49,087,782 of NC_057738.1, forward strand.
CTGCATTTTGGAAAAGCAAATCTGAGCAGGACTTATACACTTAATGGTAAGGTCCTAGGGAGTGTTGCTGAACAAAGAGACCTTGGAGTGCAGGTTCATAGCTCCTTGAAAGTAAAATCACAGTTAGATAGGATAGTGAAGAAGGCGTTTGGTATGCTTTCCTTTATTGGTCAGAGTATTGAGTACAGGAGTTGGGAGGTGATGTTGCGGCTGTACAGGACATTGGTTAGGCCACTGTTGGAATATTGCATGCAATTCTGGTCTCCTTCCTATCGGAAAGATGTTGGGAAACTTGAAAGGGTTCAGAAAAGATTTACAAGGATGTTGCCAGGGTTGGAGGATTTGAGCTATAGAGAAAGGCTGAACAGGCTGGGGCTGTTTTCCCTGGAGCATCAGAGGCTGAGGGGGTGACCTTATAGATGTTTATAAAATCATGAAGGTCATGGATAGAGTCTTTTCCCTAGGGTCGGGGAATCCAGAACTAGAGGATATATGTTAGGGTGAGAGGGGAAAGATATAAAATGGACCTAAGGGGCACCTTTTTACGCAGAGGTGGTACATGTATGGAATGAGCTGCCAGAGGGAGTGGTGGAGGCTGGTACAATTGCAACATTTAAAAGGCATCTGGATGATTATATAAAAAGGAAGCATGTAGAGGGATATGGGCCAAGTGGGACTAGATTAGGTTGCGATATCTGGTTGGCATGGATGATTTGGACTGAAGGGTCTATTTTCCTGCTGTACACCTCTATGAATCTATGACTCTATTCCTGCTCCTGTAATCAAATCCTCTCACTGTGAAGGCCATCATACCATTTGACTTCTTTAATACCTGCTGCACCTGCATGCTTACCTTCAGGGATGTGTGTACAAGGACATCCAGATCTCACTGCACTTCCCCTTTTCCCAATCTGTCACCACTTGGTAATAATCAATTTTCCTGTTTTTGCTCCATAAGGGGATAACCTCACAGTTATCCACTTTATAGTTCATCTGTTATGCATTTGCCAACTCACTCAGCCTGTCCAAAACTCACTGAAGCATCTTTCCATCTTCCTTGCACCTCACCCAACACTCAGTTTTGTGTCATCTGCAAATTTGGAGTTATTTCATTTTGTTCAATCATCAAAATGGTTAATTGTTTGTGAATAGCCTGACGTCCTAGCACTGATCCCTTTAGCACCCGACTAATCACTACCTGCCATTTGGAAAATGACCCATGCATTCCCACCCTTTGTTTCCTGCCTGCCAACCAGTTCCCTTCCCGTGTAAGTAACCCCTTCTGTGGGACCATATCGAAAGCTTTCTGAAAGTGAGATGAGCCACACCTACTGGCTCTCACCTTATAGATGTTTGTGTAAAACATTTCAGGGATGTTAATCTGTGAATACTGCTACATAAAAATAAGTTGTTGTTGTTATCTCACTTAATCGCTCATTTAAACTCTCTGACCCATATTTGCAGACACTCCCTTGACCCTGCTACTCTCATTGTTTCAGTTACAGATAAGACCCTTTCCGTTCAGCTCCTCATTTCATTGTTCACCCACATCCCAATTGTGCTTCCTTCTGTAACCGCTTTTGGAAACATTTATCCTCCTATTCATGAACAACTGCATTTTCAAATTTCCAACTATATCACCGTTCACCCTCTTCTCGTATTGCCTTTCTGCAGCTATTGATGCCCTCTTCCCAAAAAAATCCTGTTCCCTGTGCTGTTCCCCAAATGACTTCGCCCAAATCCCTAGTAGCATTGCACCTGCAAGATGGACTGAGGTCCTGTCCCTGTATTGCATTGATTGGAAGCCCCGGTCCATGACCACCTCACGTGGCTGACTGACCATGTCCAAGCCTCAAACTGAGATTGAAACCTGTCTTTGATTGTGCAGACACCCCTACCTGATGAGAGACCCCCTTGACTGACTGAGGATACTGCCGTTAGACTTTGAGACACAACCAAATCAACATGACATTGGCAGAACATGGTGCTGTTCAGGAACATGACCACCCCTTGTCTGATCACAGCTGCCAAATGCTGATTTGCTGCCTGGCTTTATGTCAACTTGAAATGTGAGGAAACACAGCAATATTGTGAGGCTGTGAGTTTTGAGTCAGGCAGCAAGGCCAAGTTACTGTGAGCATTCCAAATCAACGCAAAGTGAGTGAGCACTGGAAATGTTTCTGTGTAAATTATATTTAGTCTTTCTATAATTCATTAATAGTTTTCTAAAGGAAATCTTTCCTGACCTTACAAAAAATTCCATAAACGTATTTGCCATAAAATTCCGCTATCTGCAAAATTGAAATCATAGTCAATGCATTTGAATTAAGAAGCTTAATTTGGGATCTATAATTTAACCCCAAATGTTGCTGCTTCATTATGAAGGTACTTCTGGTTTTGTTTAAGAAACTTATTTCTGAACAATTAGGATATTGTCCAGGTCTTGCTGCATTTGGACACAGACTGCTGCAGTATCTGAGGAGTCACGAATGGTGTTGAACATTGTGCAATCATTGGCGCACACTCCTGCTTCTGACCTCATGATGGAGGGAAGGTCATTGATGAAGCCGCTGAAGGCGGTTGGGCCGAGAACATTACCTGAGGAACTTGTGCAGAAATATCCTGGAGATGACCTGACCGCTAACTGTCATCTTCTCTTGTGCCAGGTATGACTCCAAACAGTAAAGAGCTTTCCCTTTGAAAGACTTTGTTTGCAGTTTTGCTCCTTGATCCTACAGTTGGTCTAATGTAACCATGAATCATACAGAACTCTAACTGGGCTGGATAGCCTAGATGCTGGGAGAATGTTCTCCTGCTTGGAAAGTCTAGGACCAGGGGATGAAGTCTGAGGATATGGCGTTGGCCATATAGGACTGAGATGAGGAAAAGGTTCTTCACTCATTGGGTAGGGAACCTTTGAGCACAGAGGACTATAGAGGCCAATTCACTGAATATATTCAGGAAAGAGATTTTTTTAAGAGTTAGGAAGTTTGGGGAGAAAATATTAATGTGTCATTGAGACAGTGGAATTATATTGAAGAGTGGAGCAGGGTCAAAGGCCAAACAGTCTGCTCCTCTGCTAATTTCTAGATTCTTTGTTGATGTTAAGGGCAACCCCTCTGGAATTCAGCTCTTTGTCCATGTTTGAACCAAGGCTGTAATGAGGTCAGGAGCTGAGTGACCCTGGGGGAACCCAAACTGGGCGTCACTGAGCAGGTTATTGCTGAGTAAGTGCTGCTTGATAGCACTGTTACTGACCCCTGCCATCCCCTTCCTGATGGCCAATACATCATTCAGTAAACTAGAATAAAAATTGCTGTAAATGCTCAGCAGGTCAGGCAGCATCGTTGGAGAGAATTCAGAGTTAACGTTTTGGGTGCCTTGACCTTTCCTCTACACAGCTGAAAATGTGTTGCTGGAAAAGCGCGTTTCGGGCATAAGCCCTTCTTCAGGACCGAACCATTGATTCTCCTGCTCCTTGGATGCTGCCTGACCTGCTGTGCTTTTCCAGCAACACATTTTCAGCTCTGATCTCCAGCATCTGCAGTCCTCACTTTCTCCTTTCCTCTACACAGTTCTGTTTTAGTTTCTGATCTCCAGCATCTGCAGTTCTTTGGGTTTTCATTCAGTAATGTACCTTGTTATGACAAGTGCCTCTTGTCTTTAGACTCATGAATGGTCTACCCACTAGCACTGAGAATGAAACAGACCTGTGTCTCAGCAGAGGAAAGGGTGGGCTGGAGGCAGCAAACTCTCCAAACTGGAATCTGACTCAGCTCATCACCAGCTTCTCAAGGACAATTAGGGATGGGCAAGAAACACTGACACAGTCAGTGATACCCAAATAAATTCATAACTTGGTAACAAATTGTAAGGAAATCCTTATTGAATGAGCAAAATAGAATTCTGAAAAGCAAGAGCAGCTGCTCAGACTGTGTTGAAAAAGCATAATCCCAGTGTTTTGTGTTTCTTTTCTTGTTGATGAGATTATTGATATACAAACAGGTCATGTCTCTTATGAAGAAAATGCTGTAACTTTAATCTCTATGCTCTTTGGATTATTGTAGTCAAGTATGACGTCGATCTCCAAATCCTATGTCTCGACAGCTTTGTTAAGTAAAAAGATACTTTCCCTTTGGTTGACTCTGTTTTGAAAATGTTCCATTGATATTGTCATGACCCATTTGGGAGAATGCCCTCCAGTCCCTGTATCCCTGGAGCTCTTGCCAAAGTTTAAGATTTAGCAGAGTACCGAGTCAACCTGAATCAGGTTAACACAAAACAGAACCAGGTTCCTGCACTTAACAATAACTTACTAGTTATTACAAAGAAATTAATTCTAACCACAGGCAAGATAAATGAATTATCAACAAATATCTACTAGCTGAAGCTTCTTAAAGCTCTCCACATAAGCATGCGTTCACACAGAGAAACAAACACACAAACATCACGTTATGGCTGAAGAAAGTACTACTGGGGAAACACGGTTTGATTGTACCAATCCACAGGATTTGATGAGATCTTCCTTTCACTTCCTGGCTCCTTCTGATCTCCAAGCTTCTTACTAGCTCCATGCCCTTTCAGTTCTTTATTGGGCAATTGGCACACTAACTGTTCAGCCTTTCAGTCTTTGATTACAGACTTATAGCAAATGGGGAAAAGAATGGCTAATTAACATCTGGGCTTTGGTTCCTTCACTGCAGAGAAAGAAAGAGGGAGAGAGAGAGGGGGAGAGAGAGAGAGAGAGAGACCCTTTCTCAGTTGGAATCTTGAGGCTTCTGCCTCTGTATTGTTCACAAACAAATTGTTCACCTGCCAATCAGACAGTTGTTGTCATACTGGTGACTCCTGCCCTCCACAACTAGTCCCAGTTGCACAAACTAGTCAGCAATCTGTCTCTAAGTGAAGATTGCTTTGCATAGATCCATGGCTTCGTGGTATCTTAGACACATCTTGTCTCATTGTTTCAACAAAGCAGCAGTGCAAACATAATCCACAAAGAATTCCAGCAACTTGCTCTTAAAACCACAGCAACTCCTTCCGTGGTTCGGAATGAAAACAATCCATTACCCATTTTGGTTGACAATCCAAAGTAATGAAAAATAAAAGACAGTCACCTTTACAACATCATGACATTATTACATTATTACAAAAAGAGTATTTATGGGAGACACAAATGAGGCAAATGCAGAGTAAAACACCAGAGAGGCTTGAATGTTGTTGAAGACTATTTACTGATTTTGTAAATAAATGTTGTAATAACTGCCATGAATATCAAATGTTGCATGCATGTCATTCTGAATCAAAGTGCAGTTTGTAAAGCTTGCCCTGGAACAACCCCGTAATCTGCCTTCATAACCAGGGAGTCTGTACTGCAGCTGGAGATTCAAAAATAAATCCCATCAGATTTTATTCAAAACTATGAATTCAATACCTTATTGCTGGAGTATTAGAATCTTTTTCTAACCAGCTATTTCTCTGCTTTGGAAGGTTCACCTTAAAAATTAGTTTGTTTCTTACTTGTGTCACTCACAATGTTGCTGCCTGTAAATGTATTAAACAGTGATGCTTGTCATATGGCCATTGGCCATCAGGACTGGATCCATTTCCTGTCATCCTTGGCGTAGCTGTGGATGTATGTGTCTGGGCCTCTGCTCCCAGTCTGTCTGGTTTGTTGCCAGAGTTGGGGTTTAGCACTTACTGAGAGAAAGAGAACCTTTGTGATTTGGAAGCTTTATTGAGTAAATGAGAATTGGGAGTGGTGGAATAATAATTTCTGTTGAATGTTTATTTGTAATTCTGAAACATTCCACTTTTCTTCCTGAAACATAAATTCCTATCTCTGTTCACGTGTATATTTTACTGTAACAATGTTAACTGGCTTTACTCTGAACTTAGTAACTAGGCACAGTATTTATTTTGGCTTTCCCCAGGCAGTGGTCAGATCTAAAACAAACCTGCGTTCTCAACTCACAGTGTCATGACAGTAGAAATTAGAAGACGCGCTTATATTTTATAAAAGCGATTAGCTTTTAGCAAGTGGCAAAATAAAAGGGTGTTTGCAAATCATTGATGAGAGTTTAGTTGGTTTAAATTTGACACACACTGAATCCTTATTCCAAAACAATTCTTGCATTTGATTGGTTACTGCTTTGTAACTGGAGTCAGTGCAGTCACCTGAGATCCATGGATTGACTGTGGGTGGGAGGGGGAAGGGGGTTAATGAGAAGAGGGGGATAGGAGGTGGGTGTGGGGTTAAGTGAGTGATGGGCATTTGCTATTTCTGCTGCTTTACCCGAGGGCTCTGCTCTACTTCAGTGTGTTTGAAGCAGATTTTGGAATTGAAAGGAAGCAAAATATTGAGTTTGTTACAGACGTTATAAACTAGTTTGGAGGGAACATACAGGGGAAGCTTTAGCTTTGATGTGAGTTTACATTAGAAACATTGAGTGCAGTCCTATAGAGGCCAGAATGATGTGTTGTGAAAACTAAGAGAATCGAGGGAGGAGCCCAATAAGGTCTTTCTCAATGTTGGGAACAACAGGTTACATTTTTCAACAGAGTTCTGGGAATTGGGATGAGATTCTCGGTAGTGAGGGGTGAGAGACTATTAACAGGGATTATTACTTGTTCTTATCCTCAGTAGCCGCCCTCCCTCACCTCAGTAACATGAAGCTTCCAGTCGTACCACACAGTGGATAGAAACTGTACACCGAGAATCGCAGACATGGAAGTTTGAGTAGGTACCTGGTGATTCCAACTCACAGCCAGCTCCCCTGGACCTCCATCTGGGATTCCCAACACCAATGCCTCAGGGCAAGATCCTGGGCAGGAACTCCACACTGGCATCAGCCTGCACAGATACTCCACACCATCGTGGGCAGGATCTGCTGGATTTCACTGCTGCATGTTGGGGTTCTGTAGCAGTGACTGATGCAATGCTGCTGCAAGGACACTGTGTGGATGGAGCCATTGTAGGCGGCTCCCAGGCTGGGTGAGGGAACACCTCTGGGTTCCTCGCTTACTGCATCAATGCTCACTCACTTTGTGAGGAACTGGGTGTACACAGCATCTCTGCCTTGGCCTTCTTGTGCTTTAGCTCCTCAGCCAGAGCTGGAAGGTTCTTGAACATGGCATTGGTTAGCACCGACACCGAGACTGGCTGCTGGGAGGTGAGGGGACTAGGGGGAGGTGGTGTGGGGGTACGGGGAAACATGATGCTGTCTAGTATGTTGTAACATCAATCTGAGTCCAGGAGGTGGTCAGGGTCAGTCTGGGGTCGGGTGTCACGGTCAGTCTGGAGTCAGGGGTCACAGTCAGTCTGGGGACAGAGGGTCAGGGTCAGTCTGGGGGAAAGGATCAACGTCAGGGTCAGTCTGGGGTCAGTAGGTCAGGGTCTGGGTCAATCTGGGGGAAGGGTCAAGGTCAGGGTCAGTCTGGAGTCAGTGGGTCAAGGTCAATCTGGTGGAGGGGTCAATCTGGGAGGAGAGTGCGATTAAACCCCAGGAAGTAGTTACTGAATTAGGGAACACTCTTTTAAAACTGTGACACAATGAACTTTTCCCAGAGAGTAATGAAGGCCTCGTATTCTATGGCTCAGGGGCTCTGGAGGCTAGATCAATGCAAGTATTTATAAGAGATACATTTATGAAATATTGAGGATTTGGGGGCAATGTGGAGCTTGTGTGAGTGAGGATTGGAACCTTGGGGCCGATCAGCTGTGGTGTTGAGAAGCAGCAGGGTAGGCCCGAGGGCTGACTGGCCCCTTTCTGTTCCAGTTTGTTTTGTCCGTGTGACTGCGTGTCCCCTTAAGAAGCCGTCTACCTTGAGCTGTTTGTTTCTCATCCAGGAACATGTTGCCACCAACAAACACAAACATTCATCTCTCTCACTGCTCTTTCTGCTTGCCTTCTACTGTAATGAAGACATTAGCGCAGCAACAGAGATGTCCCCTTGAATTCCCTTTCCAGTGTGTGGTTCACTTTCCAACAGACTGTATGATCAAGCTCATGGATCAGGAAGAGGGTGAGGAATGGGAACAGGAAGAGGAGGTTAAGGAGGGAGAGGGTCCCTCAGCTTGTTAATCCTGGATCCCCTTGAAGTTTGACTGCCCCTCGGGTCATGTGACCGTCCCCAGTTTGCTGTGGGCCTCCATTGACCAAGAGCTCAGATGCCTCTTTGTCATGGAGCACAGAAGAGGCCCTTCAGTCCATCAAGGCTGTGCTTACCTATCTACACTAACCCCACTTTCCAGCTCTTGGCCCAGAGCCTTGAATGTTGAGCCTCTCTACTGAGGGGCTCAGGAATTTTTCAATGGACAGAATGAAGTGGGATGTCCAAATTGTCCCCTTGCCTCATATCCGCTGCAATGATGGGTCATTAGTCAACGCAGCAAAGCCCCAGGACAGTGCTGTAGTGCACGGGCAGGATGCTAATGGCTGGCTGCCTTTTATTCTTTCCAGCTACACCTCAGGTTCAGGTATCTTTCCACAGATGCTATAGTGAAAAATAGTTCTTCTGGCTGTCTTCCTCTCGACCCTTTTGAAGTTGCTGTCTCATAGGCTGTCTACTTTTCTATTATAAAGTCATTTCTCGCTCCTTCCCCAGGAGGTGGGTGTCATTGGCTGGGCCTGTATTTATGGACAAACTCCATAAGACATAGGAGCAGAAATTAGGCCATTCAGCCCATCGAGTCTGCTCTGTCATTTAATCATGGCTGAGGGGTTTTCTCCCATCCTTGATTGCTTTGGAGGAGGTGGTGGTGTGTTGCCTTTTGAACCTTGGCAGTGTGTGGGAACACTGACTATCTCCAGCAAGCAAGGCCATATCTCCTGCACTGGCTCTGCCTCGTATTCCTGGTAGTATAAAGGGTTACTGCGTGATATGCAAATGAGAAACAGTAGACAACATCACAGGAAGTGATGCAGTGTCATGTGGCATAATCATGAACTGCTCCTGGCTTCTAGCCTTATGGTAATTTGAAGTCCCTTTGTGTGCTATGTGATGGTCAGCAGTAAGTGTTCAGAGGGAAAGGACAAGAATTGAAGGGTTGCTTTCTAGTGAGGGACAGGCTATCATCCAGCATTTGATCACATCCAGGGAACAGTGTTGGGCTCATGTTCCTTGAGTGTTGCTCTGAAAGAATACCTCTCCATTCCTGCTTCCACATTTAGGCAAATGTATTTTTCAGACCCATTTTCCTGATGGTAAATGCCCCTTTAAATATGGCCCTTGTGATGACATACACTGAGGAGGCCCTGAGTGAAAGTCAATGCAATCACACCAGCCCCTTACTGATGCAAATTGGGGCCAAGATGTGTGAGGATTACTTCTCAAAGTTTTGGCCTTTATCAAAATTTATTAAATCTTAACTTATTGAGAATGAGGAGATACGTCAGTCTGAGCTGACATATCTCCTCACTTTATGGTGAGTAGTTCCTGGGATGTCCAGGAGCTGTGAGTCTGGGAGGGTGAGGATTGAAGTAATGGAGCAAGTAGGAAATGAGGAGTGAGATGGAGAAGAAGACAACCTTCACTTCAGAAAATTATAAACCGAGGGAGCTGGGGGAGCAGCTACACAAATGACTAGAGTAGTGACACCAGTAAAGGGGTCTTGAAATAACAAACCCTAAAGTCTGGAATAAACAAAGAATTGCTGGTACTAGAAATCTGAAACCAGAACAGAAATCGTTTGAGAAACTCAGCAGATCAGGCAGCGTGGGTGGACAGAGAGACAGAGTTAACATTTCGGGTCCAGTGACTGTTCTTCAGAATGGATAGTAATGAGGAAAAGGTGGTATTTACTCTGATGGTAGAGGGTAGGGGAAAAGGATTTAGCGAATGGGTGGAGGTGGAGCCCAGAGAGAGACAGAGAAAGCTAGGCAGACAGGTACCTCATAGTCTAGAGCAGGGAAGACAGGTGGGTGACCATGCAGAGATCTTTGAGATTATGGATTGGTTTCACAGGAAAAATGCAGAGAAGCTGTGTTCACAAAGGGCCATAAATATAAGACAATCACAAATAAATGAATGCAGGAGTAATTTCCTTATCCAGTCGGAGGTTAAAAAGTGACACTTATTGTCAGAGAGCAGCTGAAGTGACAAAAGTCACTTAAACAGAGGAACTCCTTAAACATGAGGGAGGAACAGAATGCTGTATGGATTGAGGGAGATGAGGAGGGGCTAGGAGGAGGCTTGTGTGGAGAATAGACAGTGAATTAGCTCCTGCAGGGGACCAAGTGGTCTCTCTGTAGATTGTAAATAGTTTATAATGCCCTTGTTTGTCCCGACACACAAGTTGCATTGACTTGCAGCACAATCAAATGAACTGGAATGATCCAGCGATGTTGTATGTTTTGTATCTGATCTAATCATCCCGTAGAGCTCTGTTATCACTACTGCCAATGGGGATGGGTGAAAGCATTAAAATATAGAGACATCAATTACACTTAATAAAATCAGAAAGTTTCCCAATGCTGAAGCTGGGTTTAACAGTGGAAAAATGGATTTTCCATTATTGCATCCTGTGTTTAGAAATGATCCATCTGTAAATTCTGGGAGTGGCACTGTTTGACTGTTGACGCCTTCACCTTTGGCATAAAAGAGCTGAAAGTTGATGAAATAATGTGTGCAGATTGTGATGGGAGGTCAAATGTCTTTAAGCAGTTCTTTGTTTGGAATAAATATCTTTTAGAGTATTTCATTGTTTAATCTGTAGACCAAAGTTTAGTTTTTACTATCTGGCCTGAGAAAGGTTTCAGTGGAAGAACATTGTGACAGGAAACATTGCCCTCGTTATAACTGAGGTTAAAGATCGGCTCAGATGAGTTCATTTGGTGAAGCTGGTAAAGTTGGAATATGAATATTAATGAGGCAGTGTTTGACAAGTAATTATCACCAGTAAATGGCATCTCACCTTAGGTGCCCAATAAGAATCTCATCATGCCACTTGTGAAAACTATAAAAGATGGCATGAGTTGTTCCTGACATCAACAGGGGTCTTACTGCATTTGTCGCTGACCCAGCCACAGCTTGCGTCATATACATAGACCCTGAGAAAACTCTGTCCGGGCTTTTCCAAAGGAAGTGGGTGGTCACTGAAACACGGAAATCTAGAGACACAGAGAGCTACAAGGCAAAAACAAAACTGGTCAAAAACAACCACTTAACGATTCTAATCTCATTTCCCAGCACTTGGTCCTTAGCCTTGTCTGCCTTGGCATCACAGGTGCACATCTAAATCCTTCTTCAATGAGATGAGGGTTTCTGTCTCTCCCACCCTCACAGTCAGTGAGTTCCAGATTCCCACCTCCCTCTGGAGGGGTGTGTCTCCCCCCCACCTCTCCTCTAAACTTGCCTTAAATATATACCCCTCCCCCCTCACCCACTCATTGATCCTACCAATAAGGGAAGAAATCTCTTCCTGTCTATGCCCCTCTTAATCATGTCCCCTCTCAATCTCCTCTGCTCTAAGGACAAACAACCTCTTGAAGTTGTTCAATGTCTCTTCATAACTGAAACTCTCCAGCGCAGGCAGAATCCTGGTAAATCACCTCTAAATCCTCTCCTGTGGAATCACATCCCTCCCATTATGTGGACATTGAGTTCTGGAGAGATGAGGCTATTCGGGTGGCTCTACAAAGAGCCAACAAGTACTTGACTGGATGAATGGTTCCCATAGTGATGAGCAGGTGAATCAATGAAGCTGTTTGCAAGTCCTGAGAGATTGATAGTGCAGTGATGTCAAAAGTGGAGTTGATATTAACTGCCCAAAAGGTTGCATTACCATAGCAACAGTAGACATATTAGACTCAACTAGCTGTACATGAACAGATAACAGGTTGAAAACACACATCACTGGGGCTACAGTGATTTATCATTTACTTGGACTCTTACAACTAATTCCCTGGGGCAGTGCAGGAGACAACAACTTGCCATTATCCAGTGTCTTCAACTTAGAGATACATTGCATAAAGTTTTACACAAGGAAGATAAAAGCAACAGCCAAGACATCAATAAACAGAAAGAATTGTGGATGTTGTAAGTCACAAACAAAAACTGAAATTGCTGGAAAAGCTCAGCAGATCTGGCAGCATGTGTGGAGAGAAAACAGAGTTAACGTTTGGATTGAGTGACCCTTCCTCAGAACTGACAATAGCCAAGACATTTAACCAGTCAGTATCCATCCTATAGGAAAGCCAGACAGGGAATACTGGACTAACTCAGCAAGTCTGACAGCCCCATGCGAGCAAGAAATCAAGTTAATGTTTCATGTCCAGTCTGACTGTTCTTTGAAACAGATGCTGCCAGATCTGCTGAGTTTCTCCAGCACTTTGTGTTTGTTTCCAGCTACCAAGGCATTTAACTTTTGTTCCATTTGACGGTGATGAATGGCCCTAAACTCTGAGAACACGTAAATATAGGATAAAAGGGTAGGAGAATGGATCTGGGTGGGTTACTCTTTGGAGGGTCAGTGTGCACTTATTGGGCCAAATGGCCTGTTTCCACACTGTAGGTAATCTAATCTAATCTTATCCCATATTTTTTTCAATTCAACATCTTTACCATGTAGTCACTGTTGTAATGAATAATGAAGTGTTCTAGTTTATAACACAAATACAGTCGGGATCAGGAACTGCACCAGTTTCAGTGGTCTGAACATTTCCCTGATGTACCACTCACTCCTGAAAGCAGAAAGTACACAAGAGACAGCCATCCAGAAAGATTTTCTGTACAGTTTCTGAAGATCACCAGAGAAAATTACGTGTACAAATGAGCCTTTTATGATATTATGTGTTACAATTAGAAACATGCAAAGGTTCTGCAATGGCATTTGATCCATACACTCAAAAGCCAGCTTGAGGCTAAAATTATTCTGTTCATTGAAAGCTGTAGCAATGTGACCAAAAGTCAAAACTAATGGAATTCAATTAGAATTGGAATGTTTTCAAATGACATGTCATGCATCTTCTGTTCATTGTTTTCATTTGATAGAGGTCTGTTTCATGAATAACCTATTTTACACAACCTATTTTACACAATATTATTTCACACAATATTATTTTACACAATATTATTTTACACAATATTATTTTACACAATTACCTATTTTACACTATTATTTTACACAATATTATTTTACACAATAATCTATTTTACACAATATTATTTTACACAGTATTATTTTACACAATATTATTTTACATAATAACCTATTTTACACAATATTATTTTACACAGTATTATTTTACACAATAACCTATTTTACACAATTATTTTACACAATAACCTATTTTACACAATATTATTTTACACAGTATTATTTTACACTATTATTTTACACAATATTATTTAGACATTTTCCTTTGAGATATTTACAGTAAAATATTATCAGAGTGCTCTGAAATACAATTTCTTCCAGTCTGTTAATTGCAATGGCAGCTTTCCAAAGTGAAAGGCAATTCATGTTACAATAAATTTCAGCGATTAGAATTTGGGCGGGAAGTGGAATTTCTGTTTTTCACACAGAAAGGGACCAGTGTTTAAGTTGGGTTCAAACTTGGAAAAATGTCTAATGTGGTTAAAACAAAGAGTAAATTTTACCACAGGAAATGTAATACGTGCTGGGAGAAAATCATTTTCAAATGTTTATTCATTTCTCAGTCACTCAGCTGAGTGTAGTTGCCTGGATTTTTAATTTATGCATTATCAGAAGATCAGTTTACAAGGAAAGCAATGACTAATGGGGCAAAAGAAGGGCCGTTTGTCAGAAACCGCCACCCTTTGGTCCTTGGAGAGCAGAGAGCTTTTCCAAGGGAACAGTCATAAATATTTTATGATAACTTGACAAGAAATCTTTTACTCATAGAATATTCCTTAGCTACATGGCATAGCTTTCTTTTAAAATTTGTCAAGGATTTTAAGAATTTCAGTTGCGTAACCTAAAGAAGAACATAAAATAATTTCATTTTTCAAAATTGAGTCCCTGCCTATAAAAATGGAAACATATCATTCATGTCTGAAAATATTAATGTGTGTTTTTACTCATAGTTGTCTCCCAGCGTATTGATAGGTATTTTTCAGTTAGTGATTTTTGTGTTGGTGGGAAGTTAGTTGAAATCTGGCAATAACTAAATCACTAAAGTCTCTCATTCATTTGAAAGTGAATAATATTAGTAAACCCTCGAATAAAACTCTGCCAAATAGAGTTTGATTTGGGAGCAAGCTACTAAATTTTGTCAAATTGTGGATGCTCTCTTAAGTAAGAATTTTTTCCTTCATTCATGGGAAAAGGGGGTCACTGGCTGGGCCAGTATTTATTACTCATCCCTAATTGCCGATAGGACAGTTAAGAGTAAACCACATTGCTGTGGGTGTGGAGTCCCATGTAGGCCTCACCAGGTAGGCACGGCAGTTTCCTTCCCTAAAGAACATTAATGAACCAGATATGTTTTTCCAATAATTGACAATGGGTTCATGGTCATCATTAGACTCTTAATTCCAGGTTTTTATTGAATTCAAAATCCACCATCTGCCATGACGGGATTTGAACCTGTGTCTGCAGAACATTACTGGAATTTCTGGTTTAACTGTCCAGCAATAATACCATTAGATTATTGTCTCTTCTATGTTTGCATTTTGTGAAATTGTTACAAACCAACTGGTAAATGGTTTCAAATCAAGGGTTAATCAGAGTTTAGAAATCCACTTGCAATGGAATGTACTGTAGTAAGATGTTGACACATTGAAACAGTTCATTCCTCAGTTTAGGAAGGTACAAGAGATTATAATCAGCAGCACTAAAATTTCCAGTTTTGACAAGGATATATGATAGAAACTCAACTGAACTTGTGACATAAACACAGTGGCTATAAGAGCAGATCGGAGTTTGGAGTGTGTACTATCTACAAGATGCACTGTAGACATTCACCAAGTATCTTCAGGCAGCGCTTTCCAAACCCATGATCCTTGCATTTTCTTTGACAAGGTGCTGCATAAAAGACTGATCCATCACCGTGCCTTTGCTGTCTCTGGGTCAAATTCCCTCCCAAATGGCATTGCGGATCTACCGACAGTGGTTCACGGAGGCATCTTCTCAAAGACACAATGGATGGGTAATAAATGCCAGCTCAGCCAGCAATGCCCACATCCCACAGCTGAATAACTGAGATGTAAAATAGATGTAAATGGTAGGTTAGAATAAGAGAAAGGCTGTGTTTGATGACAACAGAGCTATGTGTCACTTCAAATCACACTTACGCATTTGAACGGCTTTGGGGTAACATGATCGGGATTGGAGTCAGGTCGTGATTGGGACACAGGAAGAAGGGGAGATTAGGACCAGAGTGAGAGGGAGATTGGGGTGAAGGGGAGATTGGAATTTGTTTTAGGGGGAATTGGGAATGGGAGAGAACAGAGGGGTTATGGGGGCAATTGGAAGAGAGTTGGGAGGAGCATGGAAGAATGGAGACAGAGGGGCCAAGTGCCTCCCAGCTCCTGGATACTTGTGCCTCCCCACTCTCTGCCTTCCTTGCTGTCTTCCCTCCTCACTCGGGGAGATCCCCACTGCCTCCACCACCCCCCACCCATTCCCCATGGAGTGTCCTCTCTCCCCATTGCTTCATCTCATTTCAAAATCATGCAGTTCCTTGCAAATATGCAATAATGCATTTCTGCATGACATCACATTTAAACACTGCCTGATGATGTCTTGTGTTTGGAATTGTGCGCATTCCCAAATCACTGACCATGTGTAGCTGCCCATAGCCACCACTGGGCAGGATCAAAGGCTCTCAGCAGAGTCGACCCATTTCCTCTTTTACACACTGATTATTAACACTTGTTTTACATCTCAATTACCTTTGTCTTTTGCTCTGGGGATGCTCATCACCGTGCTCTTCCTCCACTGTTTTCAACAGCATCAAAATCATCATTAGACAACTCCCTTCTATTCCAATGGAAGAGTCATTGACTCAACATTAACTCTGTTTCTCCCTCCGCAGATGCTGCCAGACCTGATGAGTTGCTCCAGCACTTTCTGTTTTTATTTTAGATTTCCACCATTAACAGTATTTTGCTTTTATTTGAAGGTTCCTACTTAGACTATGCTGTTTCAGTTTATATTAAAGTGGGTCTTGCATAAATATTGTGTCGACATCTGTGTTCAGAGTGATGTTTGGGCTGAATATTTAAATGAAATAGGCAATAAATAAACATTCACTTTTTTTTGTCATACTGGGCTATCTTTTCAATCGGTGTGCAATGTACTCTCTTATCCTTGGGGTGAACAAATTTACTGAATCTGAGAATTTTTCTGCATTGACATTGTTCATCTTTCCCGAGACAGTTTGCTAGTTTGCAGAAATAATAATCTGGAAAGCATATTGTTTAAGGGATGATTCCATTTTCCAAGTACACAACTGTTATAACCACCTTACTAAACACAGATATCATCCAGGCTGCAGCAGTTCCTGATGAAGTGGAAAGGATCTCTTCATTAACTTTGTAAACTGTCCCTGTCTCCAACCAGGGCCAAGTTTCCAGGATCCTCACAGCTGCTCAGGTCCAGCCACCTCCAGACCTGAGCTCGGGCTCTCACTGCCCTGGCAATGGTCCAAGGGAGCAGAAAGAGTCGGGGTTCTGGCCACTCTGTTTGGTGGTCATTTCTTTTTGGGTCCTTTGTCGATTTGGGTTGGATTAGCAGCATGAAAACTGAGGCATGGAATTCCATGTTTCACAGGACTACAGAGAGCCTGATTACTAACAGAAAGCTGGAGTCATGCTGCTGAAACTGGATCGACTTCGTAGTGTTTAATCATCAAAACAATGCTGCCTTGGTGAAACCTCCAGCCAGTAACTGATGCTCCTGTGTATATTGTCTTGCTGGAAAAATAGAGACAATTGCATCATTATCAGTGTGTGATGTCTCAGCCTCATGTGCTTTGCATTTTGATCAAGGCACCTTTGTTGGTATTTGAGGATAGCAACCTCCTGTTATTGGGCGAGGGCTGTCACCTCTTTAAGCTGCACCACATCAAGCTGGAGCATTGAGCAGAAAAATCTCCAAACTGATGCATTCAGGACTTCCTGTTGTGAAGTGGAGCTTCTGAAGGGTTAAGTTGTTTTATTTTTCACAGTTAGAGATGGAGCTGGAAGCAGCAGGGTGACTGTACCCAATGTCACATCCTTCCCAAGGAATGTGGTCACTTCCTTTGACCCCCATGCCCATTGGTCTTCTGGCTGTGGGAACCTGGCTCATATCCAAAGCTGCTCAGGTGAGTAGCACCAGGTGGAGGTGACCTGCTGTCTATTGAGACATCTCGACTCTGTCAGGTTTACAACTAAGGGCCAGTTTCAGGAAAGCCCTGAGTGTCCTGGTTAGGATGCAAACTGTCTGTTTATTATCCATCTGTAACTTAAAAGGATGTACAGCACATTGACTGGGCCAGCTCTCTAATTTTACACACACATCACTCTCTCTCTCTCACACACACATACATATATCATACTCTCTCCCACTCTCTCTCTCTATCTCTCTCTCTGTCCCCCTCCCTCTCTCGCATCCTCTCTCGCTCTTCCTATCTCTCTCTCACTCTTACTCCCTCTCTGTTGCGCTCTCACCCTCTCTCACGCACTCTGTCTCCCTCTCTCTTGCTCCCCTCTCTCGCTCTCTCAAACCTCCTCTCTCGCTCAACCCCTCTCTGTCACCCTCTCTCTCTTAACCCCCTCATCCTCCTCTCTTTCACC
>NC_057738.1:49106080-49109057 GCF_004010195.1 Chiloscyllium plagiosum
TCTCTCACACACACACATATCACACTCTCTCCCACTCTTTCTCTCTCACACACACATATCACACTCTCTCCCACTCTTTCTCTCTCTCACACACACACGCATATCATACTCTCTCCCCCTCTCTCTCTCTCACACACATACACACACACACACACGATGCTGGATTGGGCGCAAGGACAGACTGCAGCCTGGGGAAGGGGTGACCCGGTACAAGCAAATAAATAAATAAATAGATTTGAAAGTTTAAGTTAATGTTCTTCTTTGTGGACTCTCTCCTCATGTTTGTGAAAGTACCTGGTGGATGAATGTACAAAAGCAGCCCCATGTCTTTAATTAGACGCACTTCATGATGTTTGAGAATGCTACTCGATCTGTCAGTAGCCAGTTGCTACCTTGAAGTGTCCCCTAATCATGCAGCTGCAAGTTTGAGTAGTGCTGATAGATCCCATCAAAACCATCCCTATTCCTTCAACTGCCTGAAACGAATGAAAACAGACTTCTCTGAACTTACTAACATAGATGTTTTTGGCAAGAAATTATTTTATGACCCAGGTTTATCTGATTAAGTTCCATGGTAATTTGAGGCTTCATCTAATCTGTGTTCGTTTAGTCTGACCCACTTGTGTTTAGAATGAAAGAAATCAGTGATTTTTGCTTGAATTTAATTTTATCCAATCCAAATAAATCTCCCTGCAGTAAAAGCAGACACTTTCTGCACCAGTTAATCCCTCACAGTCTGCACCCATTTGATCCTTTTGCCTTTTGACCTGTAATGCTCAATATGGGAGGTCACTCACTTATTAACATTCTTTTTATTGAACTACACCGTATTGAAAATTTTATGCAAATGGAATTACCAATGTCTCA
The DNA here is from genome assembly GCF_004010195.1 of Chiloscyllium plagiosum. Taxonomy (NCBI): domain Eukaryota; kingdom Metazoa; phylum Chordata; class Chondrichthyes; order Orectolobiformes; family Hemiscylliidae; genus Chiloscyllium; species Chiloscyllium plagiosum. The sequence continues at coordinate 49,106,948 of NC_057738.1, forward strand.
CCATTGGAAGGAATAAACTTTGTGATATGTAACTTTAACTATTTCAATGTTGTGTGAAATAGACCAGAATTTGAATTGTATTTGAGTGTAATTGGTTAAACTCACTGATCCTCAGATCCCAGGGGGAAGGAACAGGGTTTGAAAAGTTAACAATACAATTCAGAAATATTGCTTCAAGCTAAACTCCCTTCAGCTGTGGCTCCGTAGTTTTAGGTTTGTGAATTGACCCTATGAATTTGCAGCACATTCCCTGTCCTGTGAAATACCAGTGAATCATTCACTTTCATTTACCTCAGGTCAGAAATGGATACGGTGGTCTCAGGTTTATAATCCTTCGTCAGTAATACCCTTGGCCACGGGCTCAACATTCAACACAGCAAGTTGTGAAATCTGATGCAGATAGTTTTAACACCTCAGAGTTAGTGGAATAGTTTAGGTGAGATGTAAAAGATGAAAAATGACAATCAGAAATCCAACACATCTCAAATCTGCCCCAATTCCATTTCTCCAGGAGATGAGACAAATGATAAGCTTCACCAATCTGCTCTCAAAGGGCATGAAGATTGTCAGAAGCTGACAGCTTCATTTTACAGCCTTTTCGTTTTGAGCCCATTGTGATGGGCTTTCCCTGGCCTTAGAAAACCCAACAGGTAAATGAAGCCGAGAATGGCAGGTACATCATATCAGCAGTTTTGAGGCACAACTTGTCAGTAAGCTCACCAGGAACTCTGGAGATCAACAGATACATTAGCAAGTTTCAATGCAGGAGAGGGATAAAGGATTGTTAAAAGAGGCAAACGGACATTTTATCTGCCAACTAGAATGAAGACAATAACCCCCAAAGAAATTTTAGTCTGATTTGTATGTGAAAAATCTAGGTACATCTTCTTACATCTTGGTACATCCAGGGTTATTTAACCATTCTCTTTATAAACGATTCTCTCTCCAGAACCTTGTGATTTTATTTTTATGAATTCACTGGCCAGGAAGCATTTATTACCCATCCCTAATTGCTTTGAACTGAATGGCTTGCTAGGCCATTTCAGGGAACAGTTCAGAGCTAACCATATCGCTGTGGGTCTGGAGTCACATGCTGGTAGTAGGATGGTAGATTTCCTTCCCTAAAGGACATTAATGAGCAGATGCATTTTTAACCACAATTGACAATGAATATATGGATGTCATTAGACTATCCATTAATTCCAGATTTTATTATTGAATTTAAATATCACCTTCAAACAAGGTGAGATTCGAACTCATGTCGTCAACAACATTAGCTCAGGGAGTCTGGATGATTAGCCCAGTGACATTACCACTGTGTCTCCACCTGCTCCTAGGTAATGCCAACAGACGTCCTATGTCACCCCCCACTTAAATGAGCCAAACTATACATAAACACAACACCCGAGAAGCTGGGTTTGTTCTCAATATAATAGAAAAATCTGCTTGGAATTTAAAAAGAACTGTTAACAATTCTGAGGGATGAAATATCCAATTAGCAATATTTCTGAGACTGTTAAAAGCCCAGGTATTATGATTCCCTTACAGCCCAAATCTTTTAAAAATAAATTACAATTTCCTGTTTAAGATTAAAAGAATTGTTCAATGTTATTTCAATTTAAGACTTTTACAGTAACAAAGAAACTAACAAAGAAACTCAGCAGAGAGCGGCGCGAGCTGGGCGGAAGTGAGGTTGGAGCGCAGAGCTTGTCGGGAAGGTAAGTGATTGATATTTGAGTGGGTGTGTTCTATACCCCAGGCCCTACTCAGTAGGGCCTCCCTCCCATCCTCCTCCTCTAACCTAACTTTAAAGTTCACAGGTAAGCTACTCAGTGTTCTTGTTTTGGAGACGAGGTGTAGAGTACTGGCAGTGCAGGCAGTGGAATGTTCCTCCTGCAGGATGTTTGAGGTAGGGGTGACCACCGATACTCCTGCTGACTTCATCTGCAGGAAATGCAGTCAGATTCTGCTCCTCACAGAACGCGTTAGGGAACTGGAACTGGAGTTGGATGAACTGAGGATTATTCGAGAGGCTGAGAGGGTGATAGTTAGAAGCTACAGGGACATAGTTACGCCAGAGAACAGAGGTAGCTGGGTAACAGTTAGAGGT
>NC_057738.1:49110993-49120752 GCF_004010195.1 Chiloscyllium plagiosum
GTTGACCATGCCCAGCCATTGGCGCATTTGCCTCGCAGCAGTTGGGGCTGGGAAGTTGAAAATAGGAGTTATGCGGCTCTGTTCCAGGGCACATGAATCAGCTGATATAATAAAACCCAAAAACTTGACTTGGCATAGTGCGATGGAGACTTTTTGTGAGGAGACCAAGTAACCCAAGTGCTTTAAGTAATTCAGAAGAAGGACAACATCAGATCTATTTGATTCTTAATCAATGCTGGCTAAAAGACGATCGCCTACATATTGAACTAATGTGGATCCACTCGTTAAGGTTCGACATTTCAATTGATTCTGTAAGATCTGAGAAAGAAAGTGTTGGAGAATGAACGAAGCCCTGAGGTAGTCGAGTCCAAGTTAACTACTGCCCACGTTGAGGATTAAGGCAAATAAGTACTGGCTGTGCTCATGAACTGGTAGTGAGAAAAATGCTTGTTGAAGATCAACAACAGTGAAACATTTAGTATCCTCAGGAATATTTGATAAAATATGAGCTGGGTTTGGAACTAAGGCATGAAGTGGCTAAGCAATGGCATTGATAGATCTCAAATCTTGAACCATTCTGTCTTGATTTGGTTTTCCAAGTTTGGACAGCCATGATTGCAGTGTTACAAGGTGATTGGCATGGCACTAAGATGCCTTGATGGAGGAAGTCTTCTATTAAAGAAGTAATGCTTGGAATTGCCTGCTGCTTCAGTGGATACTGGCGAATGGATGGCAAGGTAACACTTGGTTTTAAAGCAACTTGAATAGGTTCACAGTCTGTAAGTCCAAGATGAGTGTATGTTTCACCCCGTACATCGGATTGACTAAATCAAGGATGTCTCGACTGTCATGATGCTGAAGTGTAGCACCACAGGAAGTAGGAGTTGTATAATATTGAACAGTCAAATCGTTTTGAATCGTCTGCAACACATAACAATGTGGGTCAGACTTGGTCATTGCACGGTGAACCATAGGGCCAAGTTCTTTAGCATGGTGAGGCGGGTAAACTTTTGGAATGATATGAGGTGCTGATTGCTTCCATAGATGAAGAGATATTTCCGCCTCCCCTTCTGGACCAATGACATGGGCCAAATTCTGCACAGTTCATTTGGTTCCAATTAAATAAATTTTAAAATTTCAAGAATTTTATCCTGGTCTGTTCGGACATAAGCAAGAGTATTGTGGTCCCCAGAGTTTTTGGTATTAATATCAAGTGACCACCACTGTGGTTCAGTGGATACATACTGCTGACGTTCGTATGAATCAGAATCAAGCTGGACACCATCAGGGGAACATGCAAGTTTTACTTGAAAGGAAGACAGCAAATCTCGTCCCATCAAGTTGCATGATATTTTGTTTGTAATTACAAAACGATGAGACAGGGAATAACCTTGAAAATAAACAGCAACAGGTTGAGAAAGTGGATATTTTTTGCTCTCTCTATGTAGACCAGACAAACTCTTTGTTTGTATTGAAATTGGCAAGTCTTTGTCAGATCTTACAGAAGACATTGAAGCTCCTGTGTCAATTAAAAAAGGATACCATTTGTTGTTAACTTTGAGTACGACTATAGGTTCCTGCTTAAAAGACGCGACACGTCTACCCAGAGAGTGGTGGGGGCATAGAATGCGCTGTCTTTGGGAGTGGCAGAGTCAGAATCATTGGCGAACTTTAAGTGGCAATTGGATGGGTACATGGATGGGTGCTTAAGCTAGGACAAATGTTCGGCACAACATCGTGGGCCGAAGGGCCTGTTCTGTGCTGTATTGTTCTATGTTCTATGTTCTATGTTCTATGTTCAATATTGACTAAACACTATTTCAGTGGGAGTGTTATGCTCTAAACTACAAAAAATATTTCCCATTCCCTATCTAAGATAACCATTGTCACATTTTACTCCATCCATTAAGAAAATACTACATTCTCCAGGAACCAGTCCAAAGCTAATCTCAACTCCTTTTCCAAATCCCAGCCAGACAATTACAAGGATGTTGCCAGGGTTGAAGGATTTGAGCTATGGGGAGAGGTTAAATAGGCCGGGGCTGTTTTCCCTGGAGTATCAGAGGCTGAGAGGTGACCTTATAGAGGTTTATAAAATCATGAGGGGCATGGATAGGATAAATAGACAAAGTATTTTCCCTGGTGTCGGGGAGTCCAGAACTAGAGGGCATAGGTTTAGGGTGAGAGGGAAAAGATATAAAAGAGACCGAATGGGCAAAATTTTCAAATAGAGGGTGGTACGTGTATGGAATGAGCTGCCAGAGGAAGTGGTGGAGGCTGGTACAATTGCAATATTTAAAAGGCATTTGGATGGGTATATGAATAGGAAGGGTTTAGAGGGATATGGGCCATGTGTTGGCAGGTGGGGCTAGATTGGGTCGGGATATCTGGTCAGCATGGACGGGTTGGACTGAAGGGTCTGTTTCTGTGCTGTACATCTCTATGACTCTATGTTTTAAAAAAAATCCTACTTCTCAAAATGATGTTCACGGTGAAGATTGAATTGTAAATCCTCTCTCTGGCCAAAGCGAGGCAAATCATTTGGCTTTGGTAAACCCTCATGAACTTCAGTTCTTCAAAAGATGAGCATGAGTTTATTTTCTATGCTTTTATAGGGTGTGATTGGGCCAGCATTCATTGCCCATCCCTAATTGCCCTTGAGATAGTGGCACGTTGGCTCAATGGTTAGCACTGCTGCCTCACAGCACAAGTGACCCGGGTTTGATTCCTGACTCGGGTGACTGTCTGTATGAAGCTTGCATGTTCTCCCTGTGTCTGCGTGGGTTTCCCCCGGATAGTCTGGTTCCCTCCTACAGGCCAAAGATGTACAGGTCAGGTGAATTGGCCATACTAAATTGCCCGTGGTGTTCAGGGATGTGTGGGTAAGGTGCATTAGTCAGGGATAAATATAGGGTAGGGGGAATGGGTTTAGGTGGGTTACTCTTTGGAGAGGTCAGTGTGGGCATGTTGGACCAAAGGATGTGTTTCCACGCTGTAGGAATTCTATGATTCTTCTATGAACTGTCGTCTTAAACTACTGCAGCCGATGATGTGTTACAAGGACACCATGATGCTGTTAGGACGAAAATTCCAGGATTGCAACGTGGCAATGGTGGAAATATATATCTTAGTCAGGATGATTGATTAATTGATTGATTTATTGTTGTTACATGTACCGAGATATAGTGAAAGGTATTGTTTTGTATGCTATACAGGCTGATTGTACCATACAAAGTGAATCAGGATAGCAGAAGAGAGTGCAGAATACAGTGCTACAGCCACAGAGAAGGTGCAGAGGGAGAGAGATCAGAAGTAACATTTGAGTGATTTGTTCAGAAGTCTAATAACAGCAGCAGAAAAGCTGTTCTTGGAATCTATTTGTATGTGTTTTCAAACTTTTATATCTTCTGCCCAATGGAAGAGGGTGGAAGAGAGTGTTACCGGGGTGGAAGGGTTGATTGCTTTCCCGAAGCAGTGGGAAGTGTAGATGGAGTCACTGGATGGAAGGCTGCTCTGCGTGATGGACTGGGCTGTGTTCATGACTCTCTGAGGTGAGTGGCTTGGAGGGGAATGTGCTGGTGTTTGTGTTCCCGTGTATTTTCTTCCCTTGTCCTTCTAGATGACGGGAGCCATGGGTTTGAAAGATGCTTTTGAAAGAGCCTTTGGTGAATTACTGGTGATCCTCAACCTGCAGTCTACATGATGTACAATAAGGACTGCCTGGTTCTATCTATCTGCTCTGATTCTCCTGGCTTCTTTTGGATTCATGCTGTTTGAGAGATTCCATGATATTTAGGAAAACCTACAATTTGATCCACTAATGACTCCCAACGGTTTTACTTGGCTCTGTGGGTTTTAGTAACTCACAGAGCCAAGAATCCCAAAACCAGCTGCTCAACTATCAACATCCCCCTCTCTACTCGTCACAAGCAACATAGGCAGCATTGTGGCTCAGTGGTTAGCACTGCTGCCTCACAGCACCAGGGTCCCAGGTCTGATTCCAGCCTCAGGTGACTGTAGAGTTTGCACATTTTCCCCGTGTCTGCGTGGGTTTCCTCTGGGTGCTCCGGTTTCCTCCCACAGTCCAAAGATGTGCAGGTTAAATGAATTGGTCATGCGAAATTGTCTGTAGTGTTAGGGGCATTACTAAGAGGGAAATGAGTTTGGGTGGGTTACCCTTCAGAGGGTTGGTGTGGACTGGTTGGGCCGAAGGGCCTGTTTCCACACTGTGGGGAATCTAATAAAAAAAAAATCAAAGTCCATCTCCATTGTAATGTGAATCATCTTTTTTCCAAGCAGGAATACTAATTAGCTATTGTCTAAGCCTGTCACTCCATTCTATCTTATAATTAAAAGGCAGTTTAGAAAATAGTTCATAAAAGCTGACATTCCTATAACTCTTGGGATTTGGAGTCTAATCACTGTCAGCGTATCTGTTCTGGTCACCCTTTGCAAGAGGGAATGCTTTGTATCTTATTGTAAGTAAAAGGTTCCTTTAAAACGTTAACCTTTGGGCCAACCAAGCCTATTGTCGGGAAAATTCAGAGCAAATGACATTCACCCCTTCAAGCCTCCATCCTACCCTGAAACTAAATACATTCCCAAACCACACAAACTGTAACTCAAAACCTGGCCCCTAAATAATGCTCATGAACTGAATAATGAACTTTACCTTCAGTAGTATAAGCTGTTTAGTTCTGGATGGTTAATGGTGAGGAGTGCATGGAGATCTTCACAATATGATGATGGTATAAGGAGGTTAATGGAGAGAACAACACAAGATCTTCAAGGAGACAGACCTAATTTTGAGCTCTCCTCATGATAGTGATCTTTAGCACCAGAATCATTCTCACAATAACAGAATCGTTCTCACAATTACTGCAATTGTAAAAGCAAATTCCATCAACTCAAGCCAAATGGGTGGATGTTTCATCTGAATTTAACTCCAGTTTCCCAAGAGTTGTGGTTGGGCTAGTTTAGCTCATGGTCAATATAATATGTTGTTTGCTGTGGTCCACTAGTCATTGGAATGAATGGCCTGTATACCTGACATCACAGCAGCATTGAAACTCACCAAACAGTTGCTCCTTTGGGTGGGAGGCAGAACATCTTTTGGGTTTGACAGCAGCAGTGGAGGGAACCACACATGCATTAGCTGAATTATAGCAGCTTGGGACAGCTCACGGCACCTGTTGTTCAAACCCTCCCCTTTCCTGGGTCCTCTGAGATGGACTGGACACTGCTCAGGGCTCAATGTGATGGATGCAGGCTCATCCAGCCCATGCTTTCAGGCCTCAGAAAAGTACACCCACCATTAGATATAATTCTTTATTGGAAGTCATTTATTAAATAATCCAGACTATGCTCAGAGTTACGCTGGAAACCAAATTAAGAGGGTCAGCGATGTGACATATTTGTACATACTCAGGGCTACACACTTCAATACGCAGAGGTCTGTCTCATGTAGGCCAAAGGTGTTTGTACAGATATCTCACCATTAACATGGAATAAAGGAAATCATGAAACTGCTGATCTTTGCTGTATTTCCATGGAAACACCCTGATCAATTAAAATCATCCTGCTAATTAAGATTGACAGCTCCAACCAATCAGCATCCTCATCTCATTCTGTGTAAGACGATGCCTCTTTTTCCTGAGACTGTCTCTTGCTCCTCGTTCTGATGAGTGCAAGGTGAAAAGTTTCATTTCCTTTTAGTCATATAGAACCTAAACATTACTATGTATTTATAAATATTTCAAAATTTAAAAAACTTTCATATGTTATATTCTCTGTGCACTTTAAAAGCTTCATACAGAGGGGCACAATGAATGCCTCACTCTGATCTGGGGAAAGGCCAGTTTGTAGCAGGATGATTGTTTTCAATGAGTGTGAAAGATTGTAGAAATCTGCATTTCACTGCTTTTAAATACAACCTCCTAAACCTCCAGATCAAAACTTCCTCACTGTGGGAATTATCTCGAGAAACACTCTATCTGTTTAACTATTAATTATAGATCATTGTTAATGTATAAGGGAAACATGTTTTCCAATCTAGCTTTGTTGAAATTGGCGACGCTGTATGGTACTTGATGTACATGTTGAAAGGTAGCTCCTTGTGCCTGATCCAGTTAATTTGGAAACTGTCCTCAGTCCAATGGCCCTTTGTCATGGTGGATCACATGGTGAGTTTGCAGTCTCTTAACCACAGGACACAGTGTTTAATTGATGTTGTGTATCTCTCTACATACAAACATTATCAGTAGAGCATGACAATGCAGTCATCAACTAAGAAAATGTTGGCCAATTACTCTATGTTGTCATCACTGAGATATACAGTAAAATAAACTGTCTGCGCTGCCACTTAGCTCCAGCACAACCATTGACTGCAATGACTTCACAACAGACTAGCAACTGAGCTCAGAACGTTCTGTTTGTGTCAAAGTAGCTGATGAGGTCACACATTTACTACTACAGAGAAAGCCATTTTGTTCTCAAAAGATATTAGTTGAATTTGATCTCAAATATTCAGTTTAATCTGAAGTATCAGAAACAAAAACAGAAATTACAGGAAAAACTAAGCAGATCTGGCAGCATCTGTGGAGAGAAATCAAAGTTAATGTTTCGGGTCCAGTTCTGTTCTGAAGAAGGATCACTGGACCTGAAACGTTAACTCTGCTTTCTCTCCACAAATACTGCCACACCTGCTGAATTTCTCCAGCAATTCCTGTTTTTGTTTCTGATTTGCAGCATCCAAACTCCTTTCTGCTGTTTTGTTCACTGAAGTATCAGTCAAGCTCAGGTATAACTTTTGAATCAAAGGTTTGTGTGTGAAATTCACTCCCAGACTCGTGAACACAGTCCAGGCTGTCCTATTGTGTCCTTTGAGCGAGTGATGTAGAACTGGCTCAGAGATTATACTTTAGGGTGTCTCGGCAAGTCTAGGTGGGATTCTTTGTTTTTATTCATTCCGAGGATGTGGGCTTCAGGGGCTGGGCCAGCATTTATAAGATCCCATCGATATAAGGCATAGGCAATCCTGTGGTACTATCTGAAGAAACATAGGAAATTATACAATTGTTCATTACCTTGCTTATGAAACAACACCAAACAAAATTAACTAGTCATTCATTTATTTTGTACAGAAATTGGCTGCTGAACTCTTTCTACTTTTGTTGGGAGGCAGGCATTACTGGCTGGGTCATTATGGCGGCACGGTGGCACAGTGGTTAGCACTGCTGCCTCACAGCGCCAGAGACCTGGGTTCAATTCCCGCCTCAGGCGACTGACTGTGTGGAGTTTGCACATTCTCCCCGTGTCTGCGTGGGTTTCCTCCGGGTGCTCCAGTTTCCTCCCACAGTCCAAAAATGTGCAGGTTAGGTGAATTGGCCATGCTAAATTGCCCGTAGTGTTAGGTGAAGGAGTAAATGTAGGGGAATGGGTCTGGGTGGGTCGCGCTTCGGCGGGTTGGTGTGGACTTGTTGGGCCGAAGGGCCTGTTTCCACACTGTAAATAATCTAATCTAATCTAATTATTTATTGTCTATCCCTAGTTATCCTCGAGGAGGTGGTGGTGAGCTACTTTCTTGAACCGCTGCAGTCTGTATGTAATAGGTAGATCCACAATGCAGGTGGTGAGGGAATTCCAGGATTTTGACCCAGTGAAAGTGAAGGAACAGCGATATATTTCTAAGTCAGGATGGTGACTGACTTGGAGGGGAACTTGCAGAGGGTGGGGTTCCCATCTATCTGCTGCCCTTGTCCCTTCAGATGGAAGTGGTCATGGGTTTGATGAATTTCTGTAGTGCACCTAGTAGATGGTACACATTGCTGTTAATGAACATCAGTGGTGGATGGCCTGGATATTTGTGGATGCTGTGCCAACCAAGCGGGCTGCTTTGCCCTGGATGGTGAAAGGCTTTTAGAGTGATGTTGGAGCTGCACCCATCTCGGCAAATGGGGAGTATTCCATCACATTCCTTGAGCCTTGTAGATGATGGGCACGTCTTGGGGAATCAGGGAGTGAGTTACTCACTGCAGCATTCCTAGCTTCTAATCTGCTCTTGTAGCCATTGTATTTATAATGGCTTCTTAAGAAGGGTCACTGGACCTGAAAAGCTAATTCTGCTCTCTCTCCACAGATGCTGCCAGACCTGCTGAGTTTCTCCAGAGTTTCTGTTTTGTTTCAGATTTATATGGCTAGTCTAGTTCATTTTCTGGTCCATGCTGAAAGCCAGGATCCTGATGGTGTGGGATTCAGTGATGATAAATGCCATTGAATATCAATGGATTATGGTTCGATTCTCTCCTGTTGGAGATGGTCATTGCTTGCACTTGTGTGGCACAGATGTTACTTGCCATTTATCAAACACAAAGCTCGATTTTGTCCAGATCTTACTCTGTTTGAACACAGACTTCTTCAGTATCAAAGATGTCACGCATGGTGTTAAATATTATACAACCATTAGCAAATATTCCCATTAGCAAAATTACCTCATAAAAGAGCAAAGGTCATTGATGATACAGCTGAAGATGGTTGGGCCTAGGACACTCCCCTGAGGAACTCCTGCAGAGATGTCCTGGAGCTCCAACAACCATGACCATCTTCTTATGTGTTAGGTATGACTCCAAACCTGTTTCCCCCTGATTTCTGTTGAGCCTGTTTCACCCGGGTTTCTTGAATTGACATTCTGTCATATGCAGCATTGATGTCAAGTCACTGTCATTTCACTCTGGACTTGAGCTCAAACATATTTCAGATTTTAAAGTAGTAATTGTCCTTTGAATATACCTCCGGCTTCTGATTGAATTAACATATTCTCATTGTTTACAGGTTTGAAGCAGATGTGATGTTCTCATATGGTTAAAGTATTAAAGTAAATATTCAACTTGTATCTGACTGTTCCAGAACTGAGAGAAAGTGAGGACTGCAGATGCTGAGATCAGAGTTAGGAATGATGAAGGGCTTATGCCTGAAATGTCAATTTTCCTGCTCCTCGGATGCTGCCTGACCTGCTATGCTTTCCCAGCAACACACTCTCAACTCTGCAGGTAAATAAAAAGAGAATAGTTATATGGGACTCTTGGGGGATGTGACAGGGAATTTATAAAAAGTAAGAGGGAAATGGCAGATACTTTAAACCAATATTTTGCATCTGGCTTCAAGGTAGTAGAACATAGAACATAGAACAATACAGCACAGAAAAGGCCCTTCAGCCCACGATGTTGTGCCGAACATTTGTCCTAGCTTAAGCACCCATCCATGTACCTATCCAATTGCCGCTTAAAGGTCACCAAAGATTCTGACTCTACCACTACCACAGGCAGCGCATTCCATGCCCCCACCACTCATTATTGGCCAGTTAACCTTCATATCTCATTTTTCCTCTGCGTATTTCCTTCTTAGTAATCCTCTGTTGCTCTTTAAAAGCTTCCCAGTCCTCAGTTTTCCTAATTATCTTTGCTATGTTCTCCCTTTTCTCTTTTAACTTTATATGTTTCTTAACTTCCCTCGTCAGCCACGGCCGCCCATGCCTCCTCCTGGGATCTTTCTTCCTTTTAGGAATGAACTGATCCTGCAACTTCTGCATTATACACAGAAATATCCGCCATTGTTCCTCCACGGTCATCCCTGCTAAGGTATTGCACAATTGAACTTTGGCCAGCTCCTCCCTCATAGCTCCATAATTCCCTTTATTCAACAGAAATGCTGTCACTTCCGACTGTACCCTCTCCCTCTCAAATTGCAGATAGAAGCTTATTG
>NC_057738.1:49121246-49125870 GCF_004010195.1 Chiloscyllium plagiosum
TCTGCAAATTTACTGACCCATCCTTCGACTCCCTCATCTAAGTCATTAATAAAAATTACAAACAGCAGAGGACCCAGAACTGATCCTTGCGGAAGTCCACTTGTAACTGGGCTCCAGGCTGAATATTTGCCATCTACCACCACTCTCTGACTTCGACTGGTTAGCCAGTTTTCTATCCAATTGGCCAAATTTCCATCTATCCCATGCCTCCTGAATTTCCACATAGGCCTACCATGGGGAACCTTATCAAATGCCTTACTAGAATCCATGTACACTACATCCACTGCTCTTCCCTCATCCACATGCTTGGTCACCTCCTCGAAGAATTCAATAAGACTTGTAAGGCAAGACCTACCCTTCACAAATCCGTGCTGGCTGTCCCTAATCAAGCAGTGTCTTTCCAGATACTCATAAGTCCTATCCCTCAGTACCCTTTCCATTACTTTGCCTACCACAGAAGTAAGACTAACAGGCCTGTAATTCCCGGGGTTATCCCTATTCCCTTTTTTGAACAGGGGCACAACATTCGCTACTCTCCAGTCCCCTGGTACCACCCCTTTTGACAGTGAAGACGAAAAGATCATTGCCAATGGTAGTGCAATTTCCTCTCTTGCTTCCCACATAATCCTATGATATATCCCGTCAGGCCCGGGGGACTTGTCTATCCTCAAGTTGTTCAAAATGTCCAACACATCTTCCTTCCTAACAGGTATCTCTTCTAGCTTACCAGTCCATTTCACACTCTCCTCTTCAACAATACAGTCCTTCTCGTTTGTATATACTGAAGAAAAGTACTCATTCAAGACCTCTCCTATCTCTTCCGACTCAATACACAGTCTCCCACTACTGTCCTTGATCGGACCTACACTCGTTCTCGTCATTCTCATGTTTCTCACATAAGCATAAAATGCCTTTGGGTTATCCTTGATCCTATCCGCCAAAGATTTTTCATGCCCTCTCTTAGCTCTCCTAATCCCTTTCTTCAGCTCCCTTCTGGCTATCCTGTATCCCTCCACTGCTCTGTCTGAACCCTGATTCCTCAACCTATGTCAGCCTCCTTCTTCCTCTTTACAAGACATTCAACCTCCCTCGTCAACCAAGGTTCCCTCACATGACCATCTCTTTCCTGCCTGACAGGTACATACATCAAGGACACGTCGTATCTGTTCCTTGAAAAAGTTCCACATTTCCACGACATCCTTCCCTGACAGCCTATACTCCCAACTTATGCTCCTCAGATCCTGTCTTACAGCATCGTAATTAGCCTTGCCCCCAATTGTAAATCCTACCCTGTTGCATGCACCTATCTCTCTCCATAACCAAGGTGAAAGTCACAGAATTGTGGTCACCATCTCCAAAATGTTCACCCACTAACAAGCCCATCACTTGTCCCGGTTCATTACCGAGTACCAAATCCAATATGGCCTCCCCTCTGGTCGGACAATCTACATACTGAGTTAGAAAAGCTTCCTGGACAGAGCGCAAACACCGCCCCGTCCAATCTACTTGATCTAAAGAGCTTCCAATCAATATTTGGGAAGTTGAAATCGCCCATGACTACTACCCTGTGGCTTCTGCACCTTTCCAAAATCTGTTTCCCAATCTGTTTCTCCACATCTCTGCTGCTGTTGGGGGGTCTATAGTAAACACCCAACAAGGTGACTGCTCCTTTCCTAGTTCTGACTTCAGCCCATACTACCTCCAAAGGCAGATCCCCCTCGAACTGAAACTCTGTTTCAGAATTGAGCTTCCTGGAGCCTATCCCCCTGATATCGCTGTGAAAATTATCCAGCAACCTGTGCTTAGGATATCTAAAACTCAATCTATTGAGGATCTTGGCTGATGAGTGAGTTATAGGGTCTCATGGGCAGTGACAGGGAAACTGTTTCTTTCTCAAAGTGTAAGGTTAAGATGATAAATAGTTGGTTCCAATGTTTACTGATGGATTGCTGTTCTTGCTGGTGTCATGGTCCCCACTGCTGGTCTCAGGGGAGGAGGAAGTCCTGCCTCTGCCCCATCCATTCAGCAGGAGTTCCAGGTTCCTGCCCACAATACAGGCACCGATTACCCCCGTCTGCCATGTCCCGGGGAAATGTCAGGAACGATGCAAGGCAACTCCGGGCTGGCAGTCCTTCTCCAGGTACACAATAGGATTTTAAAGTAGGTGTGAGTTCCAGGATGCTGGTAAATTCCGGGATACCACTGAGTGGTGAGTTATTACAGGAACAGTGCGTTGTCAGGCAGTGTGGAAATAGGCATGATGCATGCCATGTGAGAGGTAGGTAGTTAATGAGGAGAGTTGGGTAAGATACAGAGAGACAACTTGTTACATCCCATGCCAAAAAATCCTTCAAAAGCTCAACATAAACCGAATTAGCAAAAACAATGTGTTTGCACCGAACATTTAAACTCTGACTGGTCAAACGGAGTGAATGGTCAGTCCACAAAATATCTCGTGTCAACCTGGGGTCCAAAGCCATTTAGCTGGGGGATTGACTGTCTTGTGCATTTGGAAGGTATTTCTGGCTGGTGTCTGCAGGATTTAATGGACTTTTTTGACGGAAATGTGAAGATAATTTTCTCACAAACGTAGTGATCTTATTGCGACGGCAAGACTTTGTGCATCAAGAAAGGATTTTGTCTTTGTTTTGGGTCATTTCAATAAATTAGAATTATAAATAGCTTATTATAGGTTATATTGCCATTTAGTTTTATTATTCTCAACACTTTTATTTTTCAACCAAAATAGCTTGCAATATTTCTTTTAGAAATGGTTGCCTAATCTCTAACTGATTATTAGGTAGTAATGGGTCATTAGGAGAAGGTAGTAGGTGGAGATCAGACTCTGAGAAAGGAAGAAATCTTAATAAACCATTGATCCTACATTGATCCTTCTGCACCTACACTGAACTGCATTAACAAGTTAAAATTATTGTGTATTTAGCAGTATTGAAAGGTAATTTACAGTCAATGCTTATGTGGTTAATCGTTGGATTAACCTTGGTAAAGTAGGGATCATAAGTAGCCATCCTCTGATTTTGTTTTTCCCAAAATCCCTGCCTTGAGGTATGTTACTGAGGGAATCATATTCGAGTTCCTTTCTGAGGTTAATTCATGGTTCCACAGGCTCAAGCTGAGACTTGCTGTGTCAATAGGTTTCCTGTTTCCTGCACAAAACTATTTGGGTCCAATTATTCACATCGTAAAGCATGTAAGCAACAAGTATTCCTACTGTGCTCTCTCCACACGAGCACTTACATCTCTCTCAGTCCTTCATTCTGTGCCTGATGTCAAATATTGATAAACAGTTCATTGTCTGTCAGGGCCTGTTTTCACCAGATAATGCCGTGCTAAGACATACTCGATTAGTTTGTTGAATCCTTACTCCAGTAAACAGACTAGGAGCTCATTAATAGTGCATTTATATCAGCAATATATTACAGAGTGATGTGTCAGAGCCAAAGCCGAGAGTTTCATTACCCTATACTAGTTTCTCCAAGCTCAGAGTGCAATCAGAATGCTTAATGCACCAAACATGAGAACCACAACAATCTTAACCTGGGTTAGACTTAAAATTCCTCATTCAGTTTCTCCCTTCCCAAAGATTTCACAATGCACACATTATTTGTTAGTTTTTGATTTTTTGATGGTGCTACACTTACCCTGAATGGACAATATCTTCCTGGATCCAGCAATGAGGGGATCAATGTACATTGGAGATGGAAATGTACAATCCAAGTAATGGGCTATTGCTGTTCTCGGGCAATCTTTATTAGGATCAAGAGCTAGGCAGAAACGCTGCAAACCCTCTCAGGTGGATCTGTCAGATCTCACGGCACTATCTGGAAAAGGAGCAGCTGAGTCCTGGCCAATATTGATCCTTGTATCTATGCTGCCATTGTACCTTTTGTACCATGACCTATATCATTCCTCACAAGTCTGGTGTGTGGCCCTCTATTAAACACCTTCTGAAAGTCCATGTACACAACATCAATAGAATTACCCTCATCAATCCTCACTGTTACCTGTTCAGAAAACTCCTGCAAGTTAGTTAGCTCAAGGAGATGTTGTAATTTTTGAGTGAATAAAATCTCAACTGACCTGCAAAATCAAGGATCTTGAAATTACCTCCCAACACCAAACCTCCACTGCAACCTCTGCTGTAACCTCCACTGAAACCACCACTACAGCCTCCACTGTAACCATCACTGCAACCTTCACTGCAACCACTGCTGCAACCTACACTACAACCACCATTGCAACCTCCACTACAAACACCACTGCAACCTCCATTGCAACATCCAGTGTAACCAGCACTACGACCACCACTGCAACCACTACTGCAACCTACACTACAACCACCATTGCAATCTCCACTGCAACCTCCAGTGTAACCAGCACTACGACCACCACTGCAACCACCACTGTAAACTACACTGCAACCTCCACTGTAACCATCACTACAACCTCCACTGCAACCACCACTGCAACCTCCACTGTAATCTCCACTGCAACCACCATTGCAACCACCACTACAATCTCCACTGTAACCTCCACTGTAACCTCCACTGCAACCTCCCCTGTAACCACCACTACAACCACCACTGCAACCTCCACTGCAACC
>NC_057738.1:49126370-49129825 GCF_004010195.1 Chiloscyllium plagiosum
CCACCACTGCAACCACCACAACATCCACTGTAACCACCACTGCAACCACCACAACCTCCACTGCAACCACCACTGCAACCTCCACTGCAATCACAACTGTAACCACCACAATGTTCACAACTACCTGCTGTTCGGGAATAATTCACAGAAAATGAATTTACCCAATGCTTCTTTGACTTTACCTTTTTTGGGCTCATTTCCTTTCCATATTTGAGTGTTGCGTTATTCATTCTTCCGGTGCTTTGTAATGAGTAAATGCACTCTCTGTTAACTCAACAAAGTCTGCGCTCAGGTTAAATTGAGTCCTTTGCAGATCTGCCCACTCTCATGTCTGAAGGTAACCACAGACTTGTGCATATAATCTCAAGAAAAGGAAGTTAAAATCTGTGCCTTGCAAAAACAAAATCAGCTCTGAAAATACCAACCAACATGATTCCTGCAGTTTGGGATTAATATTTTAGGCTAATGCACCTAATCAGTGGAGTTGGTGCGACCTGTCCAGGTGACGCAAAAGCCCTGGCTGGGCTTCCCTCGTCTAGCCTCTGCCACACTGTGTGCAGCCTGGACTGATGCTAATCAGGAACACTATGAATTTAATTTGATGGAATAAATCAGTTTTAATGTTATATTAAGCACAATATATTAAAAGTACAGATATAACCTCCTACACATGTACAACCAATCCTCTAAAGTATTGCAAGTTAATTGCTCCTCACCAGCTGAAGGTAGCTGGTGCTATGTTCATGTGACAGCAGCAGAAGTGTCACGTTTTCTGAGATATAATGATGTGCACCATATCCAGATGGTCACAGGCTCAAATCCCAGGCTGATTGATTCACATTTGCATCCACCTGCAGGGTGGAAAATTCTATTCCCCAACACACTGAGGACTTCCCTTCCCTGCCTCAGCTGGCCTGAAAAACAAAGCCCATGAGCAGCTTGCAGATTACATCAGCGGGTTTATCTTTCCATCTCTAATCCTCCATTGTTTTTGTGTCTGTGTTCAGGCAGGATCAAAGCTGTCTTCACTCATTACCAGCCTGTGTACTTGTCTGTCAGGCACCTCCACATCTAGCAGGCAGTGCACCTCAGACAGTCAGAAATGACTCACATTCTCGGGTCTCAGGAAATCCTCAGCTTGACTTTGAAATTCACTTCTTGTTGAAACATAGCCTTTCACTGAGACCAAGGGAGAAAGGGCTGATCATTTCTCCGTATTTCTCCATATGAGAAATTAGGAGCCTACCTAATCCCAGAATGCACAGCATTCTGATCTGCTCCAGTGCTTTCAGCAGATGGCACTGATTGGATAGAAAGGCTCTTGTGGGAATGCCACTCACATTTGTGAAAAGCAACATAATTTTCACAAAAGCTTCTTCTCAAAATCAAACTATTCCACTTGCTAAAGGCATGTGGAACCTGCTGTTAGTGTGTAAGCATTATTTGTGCTGCTAAGGTGAAGACCTATTGGCTCTCTGTAATGTTCTCCCATTGTGTATTCACCCAGCCTTTCCTGTAGACGTTGGCTGTTTTCCTGGGACTGTCCTGAGGGATTATCTTTTACCAAACCCAGCCATTAAAGTTCAATTGATGTGAATCAATGATGACTTGAAAACAGATCAGATAATGTCACACGGATTGGGAACTGAATCTGAGGTTTGGCGAAGTGTGCGTTGCGTTGGGGTTTTTTAGGGTTTGACATCACAAGGCAGATTCTTTCACTGCATCTGACCAATCAAGCTTCATTCACTCCCCACCCTGCCCCATGGCATCTCTCCATCCAATTCCAAATCCTTTTTATCACCTGCAATTCCCAGAAATATCTCACCAACTCAGCGGATATCCCAGACTGAACCAGCATCCCTTGTAGCTGCACAATCCTTAAAATCCCATTGTGTTCCTGGACATGCACTGCCAGTCAGCAGCTGCCCTGCACCATTCCTGACATTTCCCCTGGACCTGGCAGATTGGGGGGTAATTAGAGCCCACTTTGTGGGCAGGAACCTGGGAGTCCTGCTGGACAGGATGGGCAGAGGCAGGAGTTCCTCTTCCCCTGGGACCAGCAGTAGGGGCCATGGCACCAGACCCTGCCCAGCCTGGTCTAAGGGTGCCCCCTCCCCTAGGGTCAGTGCAGTCTCAGCGTCTGGGGGAATGCCCAGTGCTGTAGGAAGGTCCTTCTCCACTCCCCCCCCGGTTAAATGCCACCATCTTCTCCCCGATACCTCACCCTCACTCTGCCCCTGCTCCTGCACCCACCTCCCACCAAGGCTGCTGTTCTCCCACTCTCACGATTACCTGGACCATCTTCCCCCACTCACCCTCACCCACCCCAATCCCCAATATCACTCACTCTGTGTGCCCTCTGTGCTGCCCTCTCTCTCTCTCTCTCTCGGGACCCCTCCCCACCTGCACCAACAGGAACAGCCCCTTTCATCTCCCTCAATCCCTGCCTCACTCTCACTCCAGGAGGAACACGGCCCACAATCAGGCAGGAAGAGTCAAGACGGGTGACGAGCTGCCCCTCATTCAGCTCCCCACCCCCTTATCAGTGGAACATCCTGACCCTGACCACCCTGAGTGGGTTCTGGACTGGTATCGGAGGCTGCCCTTGGCTGACTGTGCCAGGACCCTCTGAGTGAAGGCTATTCCCCCTGGTCCTGACTGAGTCCTGCTGAGATCCAGGGGAAGCTTCCTCCCGTTGTGCCTGTGCTCAATGGCACAGCAATCGAGCAGCACTGTGAGCCTGGTATCTCTGGCTGAGGGGGCAAGGCAGGGATGCTGTGAGTATCCAGGAACACTGGGGGAGTGGGCGCTCTGACAGGGGGTGAAGATTCCAGAGATACAGCCTGGGGCAACCCCTGAGCTGGGGGTCCCTGAGCTCACAGTGTCCTTGCTGCAGCATTACAATGAGAGTTACAGGGGCAGCCTGAGGGACAGCATTGAAGGGGCAGAGTGTCCTGTAAGTGAGTTGGGGATGGGCCATTAGGGTTCTTACAGGTTGGCACATGTCAGATGCCAATATCTCTGTGTGGTGTGTGCCCGCCCGTGCCCATGTTGCGTCTTCGTGCCCAGTGTTCAGTATGGAGGTGTTTTGGAGCCCACAGTGAGCTGAAAACTCCAGGAACCCTCTCTGGCCTCCCTGTGGAGATTTCTCAATGTCTATTTGTTTGGCAATTTTGGTAAAAAAGCTGAATATTAATGAGACAAGTCGGGCCATTAACAAGGCATTTAACGAGCGTTAATCTAACCAGGTTGGGAGCTTCCTGCTGTCTTATGAGAAACTCTGCAGGCTGCTGGTCAAACTCATTAAAGATGGAAGGAGAGGCTCCCAATGTTGGGATTGGCTTCGTCAGGACTCCTTTCTGATTCTGCCACAAATCTTTCAAAGCTCCGGCTGATCAGGTCCTAGTAAGGTTTTGCACAGAGTCTTAAGGATCAAGTACTTGATGAACGGA
>NC_057739.1:0-27374 GCF_004010195.1 Chiloscyllium plagiosum
ACATTTCCAATTATTCATAAATTTCATCCTTTAAAATGGCTTCCAGGATCTTACCCACAACTGAGGTTAGGCTAATTGGTCTTTAATTTTTATACTGTTGCCTTATTCCATTTTGAAACAGGGGTGTCACGTTAACGATTTTCCAGTCATCTGGGACCCCCCCTGATTCGAGCAATTCCTGAAAGATCACCACTATCTCTTTAGCTATCTCCCTTACAATTCTGGAGTGTAATCCTTCTGGTTCCAGGTGCTTTACCCACCCTCAGGCAATCCAGTTTTTTTAGCACCTCCCCCTCGGTAATGGCCGCCATACTTCAGCTCTGCCCCCTCACTTTCTCTTGAATTTTTGTGATATTACTCGTGTCTTCCACTGTGAAGACTGACACAAAGTAATTACTCAGTTCCTCAGCCATTTCCTCATTCCCCACTCCTATCTCTCCAGCATTATTCCCAGTGGCCCAATGTCCACTTTTGCCTTTCTTTTGCCCTTTATATATCTAAAGAAACTCTTGGTCATCTTTTATATTATTGGCTAGCTTACGCTCACATGTAATCATCGCCCTATTTCTTTTTTTGTTGCCTTCTGTTGGTCTTTGTAAGCTTCCCAATCCTCTGGTTTCCCACTGCCCTTCTCCATATTATGTGTTCTCTTTTGTTTTTATGCTATCCCTGACATCCCTTATCAGCCAAGGTTGCCTCATCCTCCTTGTACCATGCTTCATTTCCTTGGGATGAATCTCTGCTGTGTCTCCTGAATTGCTCCCGGAAACTCCTGCCATTGCTGTTCCACTGTCTTTCCGTCTAGGCTCCTCTTCCATTAAATTTTACCCAGCTCCTCCCTTGTGCCTCTGTAGTTGTCTTTATTCAGGTGTAATATATTCTATCTTCTCCCTCTCAAATTGCAGAGTAAATTCAATCATGTTATGATCTCTGCCTCCTAAGGGTTTCTTATGTTTGGAGAAACCGTGCACTTGCAGCAACTGATGGGAGAGGAAGTAAATCCAGGGAGGGAAGCATACTCTGGAAATGTTAGTTTCAGGTGTCTCTGTAACTTATTGTCATTACTTGGTCTCTCAACTTCACACGTTTATTTAGGCAGAAGTGGGTACTGCAGATGCTGGAGATTAGAGTCAAGATTATAGTGGTGCTGGTAAAGCACAGCAGGTCAGGCAGCATCCGAGGAGCAGGAAAATCGATGTTTCGGGCATAAGCCCTCCATCAGGAGCCACGAGGGTGGAGAGATAAATGAGAGGGGTTTGGGGCTGGGGAGAAGGTGCAATAGGTGGATGGGGGTGGGGACAAAGGTTATAGGTCAGAGAGGAGGAGGAAACGGATAGGTCGGAAGGATGATGGGCAGCACGGTGGCCCAGTGGTTAGCATTACTGCCTCACAGTGCCAGAGACCCGGGTTCAATTCCCGCCTCAGGCAACTGTCTGCGTGGAGTTTGCACATTCTCCCTGTGTCTGCGTGGGCTTCCTCCGGGTGCTCCGGTTTCTTTCCACAGTCCAAAAACGTGCAGGTTAGGTGAATTGGCTATGCTAAATTGCCAATAGTTTTAGGTGAAGGGGTAAATGTAGGGGAATGGGTTGGGGTCGGTTGCTCTTTGGAGGGTTGGTGTGGACTTGTTGGGCCGAAGGGCCTGTTTCCACACTGCAAGTAATCTAAAAAAAGGTGGACAGGTCATGAGGATGATGCTGAGTTGGAAAGTTGGAACTGGGGTAAGGTGGGGAAATGAGGAAACTGATCAAGTCCACATTGATGCCATGGGGTTGAAGGGTCCCTTGATGGAAGATGAGGTGTTCTTCCTCCAGGTGTCGGGTGGTGAGGGAGTGGTGGTGGAGGCGGCTCAGGACCTGCATGTCTTCAGCAGAGTGAGAGGGGTAGTTGAAATGTTCGGCCATGGGGCGGTGGGTTTATTTGTGTAGAGGGGACCGTATTGGGAGCAACAGATACAATAAATGACGTGTGGAAGTACAGGTGACGCTCTGATGGATGTGGAAGGCTCCTTTGGGGCCTTGGATGGAGGTGAGGGAGGAGGTGTGGGTGCAGGATTTGTAATTCCAGCGGGGGGAGGGGAGGGGAGGGTGGAGTGGTGGCGTGGACTCGACTAGGTAGTCATGGTGGAAATGGACTTTGCAGGAAATGGATAAGGGTGGGGAGGGAAATATATCCCTGGTGGTGGGGTCCATTTGGAGGTGGCGGAAATGTTGGCAGATGATGCAATTTATGCGGAGGTTGGTTAGCTGGAAGGTCAGGACCGGGGGAAGTTTCAGTCCTTGTTGCGGTTGGAGGGATGGGGTTCGAGGGCGGAGGTGTGGGACTTGGATGAGATGCGTTGGAGGGAAATTTCAACCACATGGGAGGGGCAGTTGCAGTCTTTAAAGGAGGCAGCCATCTGGTGTGTTCTGTGGTGGAACTGGTCCTACTGGGAGCAGATGTGGCGGAGGCAAGACGAATTGGGAAAACAGGATAGTATTTTTGCAGGAGGTGATGTAATCCAGATAGCTGTGGCAGTCTGTGAGTTTGTAAAAAAATGTCAGTGTTGAGTCGGTCTGTTCTACGTAGCCGACAAAGAGACATGCATAGCTGGGGCCCAAGCAGGCACCCATGGCTACCCCTTTCGTCTGAAGGAAGTGGGAGGATTTGAAGGAGAAATTGTTGAGGGTGAGGACCAGTTCAGCCAAACAAATAAGATAGTGCAAGGGTACTGGTGAGGATGTAGGAAGAGGAAGAAACACAGGACTTTGAGGCCTTGGTGATTGCGGATGGAGATGTAAAAGGACTGGATGTCCATGGTAAAGATGAGGCATTGGGGGCCAGGGAAATGGAGGTCTTGGAGGAGGTGGAGGCATGGGTGATGTCCCGAACATATGTGGGGAGTTCCTAGACCAGGGGGATAGGACAGTATCGAGGAAGGTGGAGATGAATTTGGTGGGGCAGGAGCAGGCTGAGACGATGGGTTGACCAGGTAGTCAGGCTTGTGGATCTTAGGTAGTTGGTAGAATTGGGCAGTGCAGGGTTCCCAAACAATGAGGTTGGAAGCTGTGGGTGGGAGATCCCCTGAGGAGATGAAATTGTGTGTGGTCTGGGAGATGATGGTTTGGTGATGGTGGGAGGTCATGGTTGAGGGAGCAGTAGGAGGTGTCTTCCAGTTGGTGCCTGGCTTCAGCTGTGTAGAGGTCAGTGTGCCAAACTACCACTGCACCCCCACCTTTGATTTGATGGTGAGGTTGGGATTGGAGCAGAAGGAGTGGAGGGCTGCATATTGTGAGTGAGAGGTTGGAGTGGGGTGGACAGGTTGAGGCGGTCAATGTCTTGGTGGCAGTTGGAAGTAAAGAGATCAAAGTTGGATAATAGACCGGCATGGGTGTCCAGGTCAATGGGATGTGTTGGAGGTGGGCCAAGGGGTCCTCAGAAGGTGGGCGGGAGTCCTGATGAAAAAAGTAAGTTCTGAGGCAGTGTGCGCAGAAATGTTCAACATCACGATGCATATTGAATTCTTTGATGCGTGGATGGAGCGGGATGAAGGTAAGGCCTTTGCTGAAGACTGATCACTCATCCTTAGTGAGGGGGAGATCTAGGGTGGATAGTGAAAACTTGGCTGGGCTGGGAGCTAGGACCGGAGTATAGGACTCCAGTATAGGACTGGAGCTGGGAGTGGGGGCAGAGTCTGTAACAGGAGTGGGCGTGGTGGTAGGGAGAATGGGGTGGAGTTATTTGCGGAAGTGGTGCACCCCTCAGGGTTCTCGGGGGGCAGGGATGGTGACAGTAGGATCCGTGGGGAGCGTATCAGCAGTGTGCAGGTGAGTGGCGCCAGTGCGGGCAGAAGTAGTAGCGATGACGACAGCTGTGGGGGTGGAAGTCGCAGAACGCATGACGTCACTAATGATGCAGGGGGCGGAAGTGACGAAACACATGGAGTGGGTCAAGTCACAGGGCGGAAGTGGCTGTGGCAGTGGCAAAGGTGGGCGGGGGGGGGTGGATGTGTGTTCTCAGATAATCCTAGCATTGATCACAGCAGTGGCGGATCTGGTGGCAGTCACGGCGGCTGTTGGTTCTGGCACGGCCTCATGGCCATGTGGCCGAGCAGTTACGGAGGCCAGGGGAAGCTTCTGGAATGTTCGAGGAACGCTGACTATTGAGGTTGTACTTACAGTTTTCGATGTTGAAAATAGTCTAGAAATATTGTTTGTTGAGAATATAAATTCTTCTGATGATATAATACAGCAGTTCAAACCTTCCAGCTCAGCACCGTCCCCATGACCTGTCCCACCTTCCTTCCCACTTATCCGGTCCACCCTCCTCTCCGACCTATCACCTTTACCCACACCTCCATCCACCCATTGCACTCTCAGCAAACTTCTCCCCAGCCCCACCCTGAGAGGCTCCCAGCCTCATTCCTGATGAAGGGCTTTTGCCCGAAACATTGATTTTCCTGCTCCTCGGATGCTGCCTGACCTGCTGTGCTTTTCCAGCACCACTCTAATCTTGACTCTAATCTCCAGCATCTGCAGTACCCACTTTGTTGACTTTAACCCTAATGTGAATCATCTTCCAAGGATGCCTACCTTGAAGAAGTTCTCCTCCTCTACAACGATCTCAGTGAGTCTCTCTCTCACTGCAAGCCCCAGGTCATCTCCTCTGCCCTGAAGCTCTTCAACCACGTCCTGAAACAGCAACATCTCTTTCCGCAGTGCCTGCCTCCAGAATCAACTTATCCCACATGGAAACAGAACCACATTCAGACCAACACAGTTTGGATCTGAACACAATAACCAGTAAAGACTACAAATTCAAAACCTCCAGCAATGATTCTCCTCCCAGATTCTCCGCTCCACACTTGCAACCATGCACTACCACCTAACCTCTTGACAGTCAACTATGCCTCAACTGATTTCCACACTCTCTCAGAACTGCAAAGGACCACGAATGTATTATATCCTCAGAAGAATTCATACTTTGAACAAACAACATTTTTACACAATTTCCAACATGAAAAACTGTTAGTACAAACTTTTACATTCCCACCTCAATAGTCAGCGCTCCTCAAACATTCTAGAAGCTTCCCCGGCCTCCGGAACTGCTCAGCCACCATCAGCCACGAGGCCGTGCCAGACACCATCACCACGGCGATCGATTACATCATTTCCGCCCTCGACGACCGACAGTTTGCAGCCACAGCTGCTCATGCTGCCTCCATGACTGCCAGACAATCAACTGCCATTGCGACCGCCACTAGATCCACCAACACTAGGACCAACCGAAAACACACTTCCGCTCCCCCCCCACCCACAACCACTTCTGCTCTGACATCACTGATGCCATGCGTTCTGCAACTTCCACCCCCTTCACAGCTACTTCCGTAGCTACTTCCGCCTCCTACTACTTGATACAAACCATGCATTTCATCACTTCACCCTCTTACATCATCAGTGACATCACACATTCCACAACTTCCACCCCCGCAGCGCCACTGTCGCTACCACTTCCGCCCCACTGCTACTGCCCCACCGAATTCACTTCCACTTAACTCGATACTGTCCTCTCCCCCCAGTCCAGGAACTCTCCATAGATGTTCGAGATACCACCCCTGCCCTCCACCTCTTCCAACACTTCAGTTTCCCCGGCCCCCAACGTGTCATCTTCACCATGGACATCCAATCCCTCTACACCTTTATTTGCCTTCACCAGGACCTCCAAGCCTGCCATTTCTTCCTCTTCCAATGTCCCCACCAGTACCCATTTGCAGATGATACGAAGATAGGTGGAGTTGTGGACAGTGAGGAGGGCTGTTGTCGGCTGCAGAGGGACTTAGATATGATGCAGAGCTGGGCTGAGGAGTGGCAGATGGAGTTCAACCCTGCCAAGTGTGAGGTTGTCCATTTTGGAAGAACAAATAAGAATGCGGAATACAGGGTTAATGGTAGGGTTCCTAGTCAGGTGGAGGAACAGAGGGATCTTGGGGTCTATGTACATAGATCTTTGAAGGTTGCCACTCAGGTGGATAGAGTTTGTAAGAAGGCCTATGGAGAATTATCGTTCATTAGCAGAGGGATTGAATTCAAGAGTCGTGAAGTGATGTTACAGCTGTACAGGACTTTGGTTAGGCCACAGTTGGAGTACTGTGTGCAGTTCTGGTCGCCTCACTTTAGGAAAGACGACCTTTAAGCGGCATTTGGATAGGTACATGGATGGGTACTTAATCTAGGTTAGAAGTTCGGCACAACATCGTGGGCCGAAGGGCCTGTTCTGTGCTGTGTGCTGTATTGTTCTATGTTCTACCCTTCCACTGACACTAATTCATTTGGCTGAACTGGTCCTTACCCTCAACACTTTCTCCTTCGAGTCCTCCCACTTCCTCCAGACAAAAAGGGTAGCCATGGGCACCCGTCTGGGCCCCAGCTATGCCTGTCTCTTCATCGGCTACATAGAACAGTCCATCTTCCGGAGTTATGCTGGCCCCACTCCCCACCTTTTCCTCTGTCACATTGATAACTCCATAGGCGCCACCTCATGCACCCACGAGAAGGTTGAACAATTCACCTACTTCACCAACACATTCCACCCAACCTTAAATTCACCTGGACCCCCTCACCTCCGTCCAAGGCCCCAAAGGAGCCTTCCACATCCATCAAAGTTTCACCTGCACTTCCACACATCATTTATTCTATCCATTGCTCCCGATGAGGTCTCCTCAATATTGGGGAGACCAGATGCCTTCTCGCTTCAGAGAACATCTCCAGGACGCCCACACCAATCAACCCACCATCATGTGGCTGAACATTTCAACTCCCCTCTCGCTCTGCCGAGGACATGCAGGTCCTGGCCTCCTCCACCGCCACTCCCTCACCACCCAACACCTGGTGGAAGAACGCCTCATCTTCTGCCTCGGGACCCTTCAACCCCAGGGCATCAATGTGGACTTCACCAGTTTCCTTATTTCCCCTCCCCCCAACTTACCTCAGTTCCAACTTTCCAGCTCAGCACCGTCCTCATGACCTGTCCCACCTGTCAATCATCCTTCCCACCTATCCGCTCCACCCTCCTCTCCGACCTATAACCTTTACCCCCACCTCAAACCACCTAGTGCAATCTCAGCCACCTTCTCCCCAGCCCTACCCCGACCCCTTTCTCATTTATCTCTCCACCCCCAAAGCTCCCAGCCTCATTCCTGATGAAGAGCTTTTGCCCGAAACTTCGATTTTTCCTGCACCTCGGATGCTGTCTGACCTGTTGTGCTTTTCCAACACCACTCTAATCTTGACTTCACATGTTTATTTGCCTGGCTAAAAGGGTGGCCTCTTTCCTCATGTTCATGATCATAGGATTTCTATCAGAGGTGAAGGGACAGTAAATTATTTAGCAATTAAAAGTGAGCTTCCAATTTTTTCTTCATAATTTGCAGCACCAGGCATTAGAAGCTAGTTGAGGTCTAACTGTGGCACGAGCAACATCTGACAAAATTGTCTCGCAGCCAAAATCCCCACTGACAATCCAGGACAGTGTCAAGGAATACGCTGGTGGGAAAATGAAAGAGGCTTCCCTCCCTGGCTGATCTACCAACCGCAAACCTTTTGGTTAACAGCCGAATGCAATGACCAGTTATTCTGTCCAAATCTCTCACTTCTCACTGATCCAGATTGAATTCCATTTACCAATGATCAGCCTGTCTGACCAGCATGACTATATCCTCCTGTAAGCTAAGACTATCCTACTATTTACCACCCATTACTTTTGTATCATAAAGAACAAATAAAATTTACAGCCCAGGAACAGGTCCTCCAAGCCTGAGCTGATCCAAGTCTACTGTCTAAACCTGTCGGTCAATTCCTAAGCATTCCTCTACTCACGCACCTGTCCAGACACACCTTAAATGAATCTACCATGCCTGTCCCGACCACCTCTGCTGGCAACGTGTTCCAGACGCCCACCACCTTTCTGCGTGATGTACTTGCCGCGTGTATTCCCCTTAAACTTTCCACCTCTCACCTTGAAAGCGTGACCTCTTGTCTACACAAAGTCCAACAGCACAAGTAGCTACATTTCCAGCACTACAAGATATATCCCACACTAGATATGCTTTCCCCCCAACTGCTCACATGATTACCTGATCTCTAAGGCACTCAGAATGAATGCAACATAGTTTTAACGAAAAGCTGATTTGTATTATTTTTGATCCCAAATAATTCACTGAACCTGTGGTATTTACAAACATCAGAAATTGGTCCAGAAAATGCAGTTTGGATGTAGACAACATCATCAAAATCTAATACAGACAGATACTAGGGAACTCATTGCTGCTTAAGCAATCCTGATAATCCACAAACCCACTTTACAAACAGTATGAAGGTGGACAGTCTTTACCCAGTGTAAATGTGTTGATGTACAGCGACATTGTGATCATTTTCAAACCTTATCACACAAATGTATTGATATTTTACTGACAGTTTCAGCACCTTTAATACAGCTGGGTTTATTAATATCAATGCAAACTGCCCAATGACCAAGATTCATTTCTTGTTGTGAGTAAAGGCAAAACCATTCACCTGCCATTCTTTGTGAATTTGCTGGATATTTGCAAACAGCAAATCCTTTTACACAAACAGAGCAGGTGAACAGGATCCATCCAGTGTCACTTCACTGGTGTGTTAACAGTTCGGATGACAGCATGAATCCCTTCCCACACTGGATGAAACAACACTCTCCCCAGAGTGAACAAGCTGGTAGTTCAGCAGGTGAGTTGACTGAGTGAACATTTCTTCCCAGTGTGAACTTGTCGGTGTCTCCACAGGTTGGATGATTGGTTAAATCCCTTCCCACAATCAGAGCAGGTGAACGGTCTCTCTCCTGTGTGAACTCGCTGGTGACTGAGCAGGTTGGATGATTGGTTAAACACCTTCCCACAATCAGAGCAGGTGAATGGTCTCTCTCCAGTGTGAACTCGCTGGTGTATCAGCAGGTGGGATGACCGAATGAATCCCTTCCCACATTTGGAGCAGGTGAATGGTTTCTTCCCCGTGTGAACTTGCTGGTGACTCCGCAAATTGGATGATTGGGTAAACCTCTTCCCGCATTCAGAACAGGTGAATGGTTTCTCTCCAGTGTGAACTCGCTGGTGTATCCGCAGGCTGGATGAATGGTTAAATCGCTTTCCACAGTCGGAGCAGGTGAATGGTCTCTCTGTGGTGTGAATTTGCTGGTGTGTCTGCAAGTTGGAAGACTGAGTGAATCCCTTCCCACAGTCAGGGCAGGTGAATGGTCTCTCCCGAGTATGAGCTCGCTGATGTATCAGCAGGTCAGATGACTGAGTGAATCCCTTTCCACACTGGGAGCAAGTGAATGGTTTCTCCCCAGTGTGAACTCGCTGGTGTTTCCGCAGGCTAGATGACTGAGTGAATCCTTTCCCACAATCAGAGCAGGTGAATGGTCTCTCCCCAGTATGAACTCGCTGATGTATCTGCAGGTGGGATGACTGTGTGTATCCTTTCCCACACAGGGAGCAAGTGAATGGTCTCTCCCCAGTGTGAACTCGCTGATGTATCAGCAGGTGGGATGACTGAGGGAATCCCATTCCACAATCAGAGCAAGTAAACGGCTTCTCCCCAGTGTGACTGCGTTGGTGCATTTCCAGACGGGATTGGTAAAGAAATCCCTTCCCACAATCACCACATTTCCATAGTCTCTCCCCAGTGTGATTGCGCTGATGTTTGGACATTTTAGACTAATCTTCTCAGATGCTTCAACATACACTTATTATGTGTTCCTCCCCAGTGTGAACAGTGATTTTTCCTTCAATGTTCAAGATCCAGAGATAATCAGACTATGATAAACAGGATTATTGTCAGGTCTGGATGTCGTTTTGTTTGAAATCTTTCATTGCAGATCAACCTTTCAAACAGAAAATAAATGTATCAGGAGAAACCAGAAAAACACACAAGCTTTGAAACCTGACAGAAATTAATCTGGTCACTTGTGGAGATGACACTTAGGGAAACTGCTGGATTATCATTAATATTTAACTGGTTCATAAATGTCCTTCAGGGAAGGGAACCAGTAAGTATTTGCACCAAACTATAGAAAGAGATAGAGGTGGGAGTGACAGGAACAAAGGAGAAGCATTTTATAGATCTACAAGTCAATCCTTTTCCTATTTTCTCCCATACCCTTCAATCCCTCCGAAGGGCGAAGAACAAATGCATAGTTTTAGGGAGATGGGGTGCTGAAGGCGGTATTTGGCATGCTTGCCTTTATTGGTCAATGTAATGACCAATAAAGGCACCTGGGGTCAATTCCACCCTGAGTGGATTTTACACATTCTCCCCATGTCTGCATGGTTTCCTCCCACAGTACAAAGATATGAAGGTTAAATGGATTAGCCATGGAAAATGCAGGGTTAAAGGAATAGGGCTCTTCAAATGGTTGGTGTCAACTTGTGGGCCAAATAGCCTGCTTCCACACTACGAATTCTGTGATTGAGTGTAGGAGTTGGGAGGTCACTGACATTAGTGAGGCCAATCTTAGAATACTGCGTTCAATTCTTGTCTCCCTGATTTCCGAAAGATGTTATCAGGTTAGGACTTATCCACTTAATGGTCAGTTCCTATTGTTACTGAAGAGACCTTGTAGGTTCATGGTTCCTTGAAAGTGGAATTGCAGGTAGACAGGATAATGAAGGAGGTGTTTGGTACATTAGCGGTTATTGGTCAGTGCATTGAGTATAGGAGTTGGGAGGTCATGTTGCATCTGTACAGGACATTGGACAGACCATTTTTCGAATTTGTTCAATTCAGGTTTCCCTGCTATAGGAAAGATGTTGTGAAACTTGAAAGAGTTCAGAAAAATTTACAAAGATGATGTCAGAGTTGAAGAGTGTGATGGCGGTCAGGCAGCATCCAAGGAGCAGGAGAATTGACATTTCGGGCATAAGTCCTTCATCAGGGATTCTCCTCGAAGCATTGAATCTTCCTCTCCTCGGATGTTGCCTGAATGGCTGTGTTTTTCCAGCGACACACTCTACAACACTGAGCTCCGGTATCTGCAGTCCTCACTTTTTCCCGATGTTAGGGATGGAGCGTTTGAACCATAGGTAGAGGCTGAACGGACTGGGGCTATTTTCCCTGGAGTCTCGGAAGCAGAGAAATTACCTTATAGAAGTTTACAAAAGCATGAGGAATCTGGATGAGGTGAATAGTCAAGGTCTATTTCCCAGAGTAGGACAATCCAAAACTATTGGGCATAGGTGTACCATAAGAGGGGAAGGAGTTAAAAGGGACCAAAGTGGCACTTTTTTTTAAGCAAAGGGTAGTGCATGTAAGGAATGAGCTGGTCAGCATGGATGAGGATCTATTTCCATGCTGTACATCTCTACGAATCTATGTTGTTAAACTTGGAAAGGTTTCAGAAAAGATCTACAAGGTTATTTGCTAGGAGGCTGAATAGGCTAGCGCTTTTTCCCTGCAGTGTTGGAGGCTGAGGGTTATCTTATAGAGGAGCATGGATAGGATTAATAGCTAAGGTCTTTTTTCCCTCAGGTGGGAGACTAGTAGGCATTGGTTAAATGTCAGAGGGAAAAAGGTTAAGTGACCTGAGGGACAAACGTTTCACTCTGAGGTTGGAACAATCTGCCAGAGATGGTGGGAGATGAAGGTACAATTATACTGAAAAGGCATCTGGAGGGGTATATGAATAGGAAGTGTTCAGGAATATGGGCCAAACGCTCACAAATGGAAGTGGATTAGTTTAGGATATCGGGATGAGTTGGCCTGAAGGATCTGTTTCCATATAATTCTGACTGTAAATGCTTTAGCAAAATGGTGGAAATCTGAAAGTAAAAACAAAAAGTGCTGGAGTGACTCAGCAGGTCTGGCAGCATCTGAAATGGTGACAGATGCAGGGACTTTGCAACCTTGAAGACATGTTTAGATAATCATACAAGGCAGTACCATATAGGTTACACGCTGAGTGCTAAAAAAAACGGGACTAAATAGGTGCTTGATGACCAGCTTGGATAGAATGGGAACACTGTTCAACAATTTTATATCAGAGACTCTGATCCCATTTTGTTTCTCTTTTAGGGAGCAGGCAGGAGCAATAAGCAGTGAAGAATGCAAATGATATGTTGGCCTTCATAGTGAGAGGTTTCAGGTAGAGGAGCAGGGATACCTTTTGGTCAGGGCCTTTGTGTGCACCTTTTGTTCTCCTTTCCCAAGGAAGGATATTTTGGTTACTGAGAGACTGTAAACAAGGTTCACCAGACTGATTCTTGGGATGCCCCAAGGGATCCTTCCATATCCGCCAAATGCAAAACTTGTGCTCACACCTCCCCCCTTACTTCCCTCCAAGGCCCCAAGGGATCCTTCCATATCCGCCCCAGCATCTGCAGTCCTCACTTTTTCCTCCCTTGATTCTTGGGATGTCAAGACTCAATCCTCATTTAATCCTCCTTTTTTTTTGTCTTCCTGAGCTACTGACTGCATCACTAATATTCTACCTCCAATTTCCTGATCTGAATCCAACCCATCTAAGCCTACATTTTAGTTCCTAGCCCCTGTCATACTAGTTTGAAATGCAACTGACAAAAGCCCCCACGAGGAAATTTGTTCCAGCTCTGCCCAGAGGCAACCGGTCAGGCTTGTAAAGGTACCACGTAATCCAGAAAAAAATTACAAGAATGTTGCTCGGGTTGGAGCATTTGAATTATATGTAGAGGCTGAATAGGCTGGGTCTATTTTCTGTGGAGTTTCAGAATCTGAAGAAATGGCAAGACATCATATAGAAACTGTCCCATTGAGCAGACAGTGTGGGTTCATGAAAGGCAGGTCATATTTAACTAATTCACGGGAATTCTATGAGAATATTACGAGCACAGTGGACAAGGGGGATGTGGTGTATCTAGATTTCCAAAAGGCTGCTGCATAAGATAAAGATGCATGGCTTTAACGAGGAGGGGGGCAATATATCAGCATAGAGAAAGGATTGGTGAATTAACTGGAACCAAAGAGTGGGGATAAATGAATGCTTTTCTGATTGACAATCAGTTTGTCGTGGTGTGCCTCAAGGATCAGTATTGAGACCACAATTATTTCCAATCTACAAAGATGATTTGGAATTTGCAGATGACACTGAGATGTGTGGCAGAGCAAAGTGTGCAGAGGGATATAGATGATTTAAGTGAGTGGGCAAAGGTCTGGCAAGTGGAGTACAATGTTGATAAATGCGAAGTCATCCATTTTGGTAGAAATAACAGTAAAAAGAACTCCTATTTGAATGGAAAAACAATTGCAGCATGCTGCTGCACAGTGGGACACGAGTGTCCTTGTGCATGAATTACACAAGTCTGGTCTGCAGATAATTAAGGCAAAATGAATTTGGTTCTTCATTGCGAAAGGGGTTGAGTTTAAAAGGTTTTGTTGCAGCTGGAAAGGGTGCTGGTGAGGCCACACCTGGAATACTGTGTGCAGTTTTGGTCTTCTTACTTGAGAAAGGGTGCACCGGCACTGGGGGTGCAGAGGAGGTTCACTAGGTTGATTCCGGAGTTAAGGGGGTTGGCTTATGAGAAGAGACTGAGTAGGCTGGGATTATATTCACTGCAGTTTAGAAGAATGAGGGTGGAATGTTATAGAAACATATAAAATTACGAAGGGAATAGATATTTCCACTAGTGGGTGAAACTACATAGAGGCCTTAGGCTCAAAATTAGGGGGAGCAGATTTAGGACTGAATTGAGGAGGAACTTCTTCACCCAGAGAGTTGTGAATTTGTGGAATTCTCTGCCCAATGAAGTATTGAATCATAAAGAATTGTAGAATCCCGACAGAGTGGAAACAGGCCCTTCTACACAGCACCAACCCTCTGAACACCGTGGTGGGAGGCACGGTGGCACAGTGGTTAGCACTGCTGCCTCACAGCACCAGAGACCCGGGTTCAATTCCCGCCTGAGGCGACTAACTGTGTGGAGTTTGCACGTTCTCCCCGTGTCTGCATGGGTTTCCTCTGAGTGCTCCGGTTTCCTCCCACAGTCCAAAGACGTGCAGGTCAGGTGAACTGGCCATGCTAAATTGCCCGTAGTGTTAGGTAAGGGTATGGGTGGGTTGTGCTTCGGCAGGGCGGTGTGGACTTGTTGGGCCAAAGGGCCTGTTTCCACACTGTAAGTAATCTAATCTAATGAACAGTATCCCACCCAGACCCCTTTTACTCTACATTTATCCCTGACTAATGCACCTAACCTCCACATCCCTGAATACAATGGGCAATTTAGCATGGCCAAGTCACCTAATCTGCACATCTTTGGATTGTGGGAGGAAACCCATGCAGACAATCTGATTTCTCTTCACAGATGCTGCCAGACCTGCTGAGCTTTTGCAGCAACTTCTGTTTTTGTTTCTGATTTATTGCATCCACAGTTCTTTAGATTTTTAATTTACCGGGCATTTCTAACTCAAGCCCAGCAGCCTATTTATATTTATATAACTGTGTATTTATAAAACCTCCCAGCCCTCTAACTCAAGTTTTCCCTCGATCTCTGTTTTCTCTCCCATTCCCTTCACACTCAGAATCCCCATTCACAGCAACACTGCACCTACACAGTTCATGGTCATGTGTCATGCTGCTGGTCATGCCCCTCATTCACTCCCATTGACGAGAGGACAATCCAACTCTCCTCCTATTGGTCTGAAGCTGCCATCAATAGAAGGGAGTGGCGGGATCCTCTTTCTCTGCCCTGGGATGAGCTTCATCATTCACAATGAACAGGGCAATATCACAGGGCTGGTGTCCATTCAACCCACTGTACTCTCTCCCTCTGGAGATGTGGATCTGTCCCAACTCCCCCGTCATTTGCCCATAGCCCTCTAAATCTTTTGAGAATAATTGCTGAATCTGCATCCAGCTACCGGTAGTTCAGATTGTTCTAGATGCTCAGAACTTACTGAGTAAAATTATCTTC
Source organism: Chiloscyllium plagiosum (assembly GCF_004010195.1). NCBI lineage: Eukaryota > Metazoa > Chordata > Chondrichthyes > Orectolobiformes > Hemiscylliidae > Chiloscyllium > Chiloscyllium plagiosum. The sequence goes on from NC_057739.1 coordinate 14,945, forward strand.
ACATTTTCACCCTGCATTTTTTGCCAATTATCTGAAAGTGGTTACTAAAAATTGTGACAATTTTAATAATTTCTCTCTGCAGATTAAATATCCTGGAAACAAATCTGCACCTGGATTTAATCACTGTTTAAACCTTCTGAGCTCCAAGGACAATTATAAGCTTCTGCTACCTCTCCATAAAAGAGAAACCCATCCCAATTTTAATTTATTAGTGTCATAGAGACGTTTGGCTCATAGCCCTCCAAATTCTTGCTATTTGGGGCAGCACAGTGGTTAGCACTGCTGCCTCACAGCACGAGGGTCCCAAGTTTGATTCCAGCCTCGGATGACTGTCTGTGTGGAGTTTACACATTCTTCCAGTGTCTGCGTGGGTTTCCTCTGGGTACTCCAGTTTCCTTCCAGTCAAAAGATGTGCAGGTCAGGTGAACGGCCAAGCTAAAAGGCCTATAGTGTTAGGTCAATTAGTCAGAGGGAAATGGGTCTGGGAGGGTTACTCTTCGGAAGGTTGATGTGTACTGGTAGGGCCGAAGGGCCTGTTTCCACATTGTGGGGAATCTAATCTAATCATATATCCAACCAGATGCCTTTTTAAATGTAATTGTACCAGCCTCCACCACTTCCTCTGGCAGCTCATTCCACATACGTACCATGCTCAGCTTGAAAATATGCCCCTTACATCCCTTTTAAATCTTATCCCTCTCACCTTAAGTCTACACGCTCTAGTTTTTAACTCACCTAACCTGGGAAAAGGATTCTGACTGTTCACCATATCCATAGTTAAAAATCACACAACACCAGGTTATAGTCCAACAGGTTTAACTGGAAGCACTAGCTTTCGGAGCGTCGCTCCTTCATCAGGTGGTAGTGACACTCTGAAAGCTAGTGTGCTTCCAATTAAACCTGTTGGACTATAACCTGGTGTTGTGTGATTTTTACCTTTGTACACCCCAGTCCAACATCAGCATCTCCAAATTATCACCCTATCCATGTTAATGATTTTATAATCTTCCATAAGGTCACCTCTCAGTTTCTAATACGTGACGACCTGCGCCTACGTGACTACCTGCAGCTAGTCTCTAAAGCTACATAAATAGCTCACCACTAGAATGCAGAAGTAGACAATTAAATCATTATGATCCAGGGAAAATAGCCTCAGCCTATTCAGCCTCTTCCTATAGCTCAAACACTCCAACCTTGGCTACATCTTTGCAAATCTTTTCTGAACCCTTTCAAGTTTCACAACATCCTTCCCGCAGCAGGGCGACAAGAACTGAAAGAATTCCAGAAGTGGCTTAACCAATGTCCTGTACATCCACAACATAATGTCGCAATTTCTATACTCAGTGCACTGACCAATAAAGGCAAGCGTACCAAACACTTTCTTCACTATCTTGCCTACCCGTGACTCCACTTTCAAGGACACTGAACCTGCACCCCAAGGTCTCTTTGTTTACCAACACTCTCCAGGACCTTACCATTAAGTGTATAAATCCTGCCCTGATTTGCCTTTCCAAATGCATCCCCTCACATTTCTCTAAACTAAATTGCAACGACCCATTTGATCAAGGTCCCATTGTACTCTGAGGTAATCTTCTTCGCTGTCCACTACACCTCCAATCATCTGTAAATTTACTAACTGAACCTTCTATGTTCGTATCCAAATCTTTTATATGAATGACAAAGCAGTGGACCCAGCACTGATCCTTGATCACACACTTCCCGTCTGAAAAGCAACCCTTCACCACTACCCTCTGTCTTGACCTTCAAGCCAATTTTGTATCCAAATGGCTAGTACTCTCTGTATTTCATTTGATCTAATCTTGCTAACCACTCTGTTTTGAACCTTGTCGAATGTCTTTCTGAAGTCCAGAGAGACTATGTCCACTGCTCAGCTTTTATCAGTCTTATCACTTTTTCAAAAAATTTAAATCAATTTAGTGAGATATGATTTCCATGCACAAAGCCATGTTGACTATCCCTAATCATTTCCAAATAAATATAAATCCTGTTCCTCCAAATCCCTTCCAACTTGCCTGCCAATAACTTCAGGCTCACCATGAGGATATGGGCATCTGGGAGATAGGACAAAATGGCTGAAGGGGCTGCACAAAATGGCTCCTGCATTGCGAAATGAGATTGCACTAAAACCAGACAGAAACAAGAAACTGCAGACTGATGTAATTCCAACAAAATACAGAAGGTTAATTATAAATTGCAGCTGGAGACAAAATGGTGCTCTGTGCCTACGTGACTACCTGCAGCTAGTCTCTAAAGCTACATAAATAGCTCACCACTAGAATGCAGAAGTAGACAATTAAATCATTATGATCTAAATTATTTACCAGTTACTATCATTGGATCAAGCAACTATCATGTATTGATTGGTTGTTACCATGCAATCATGCTCCATGTCTGACTATGAACAATGTATATTTACCCTATGCAAACTCTGTAAAGTCGCTGTATTCTTTTGATGATTTAGAAGTACTCGTACTTGTGGGCTAATGAAAGTCTACCGACCCGAGCCATATCATAGAATAAACTATTGCTTGTGTGATTGACAAAGAATCGTTTACAGGTGTGTTTATTGACCGAGGGACCCGCCCCTCCCCCTCCACAAGATTTCAGATCTTCAACCGGTCTATTGTTCCCTGGCCTTTCCTTACCACCTTTCCTAAATGGCACACATATTCTGGCACTTGACCTGTGGTAATCGATAACACAAATATCTCAGTAAGGGGCCCAGCAAACACTTCCCTAGCTTTGCACAAAGTTCTAGGATACACCTGATCAGGTCGCAGGTCCCACTTTTATGCGATTTAAGACATCCAGTACCACCTCCTATAATATGGACACTATTCAAATTATTACTATTTATTTCTCCAAATTCTCTTGCTTCCATATCCTTCTCCAGTAAAAATTATACAGTACAGCATCTCTCCCACCTGCTGTGGTTCCGTAGATGGCTTTGTTGATCTTTCAGGGGCCCTATTCTCTGCCTAGTTACTCTTTTATCCTTGATGTATTTGTAGAATCTCTTTGGATTCTCCATAAACCTACTTCATGTCTCCATTTTTGCCCTCCTGATTTCCCTCGAGTACACTTCTACATACCCTGGCTCCACTTTCAAGGACAGTCTCTCCCTAGACTCAGAGATCAACAGACAGATCAGACGAGCAGCCTCAACATTTGTCAGGCTGACAGAGAGTCTGGGAGAACAGAAGGCTGACGACTCACACAGAGGTTGCAGTCTACAGGACCCGAGTCCTCAGCACACTGCTTTATGGCAGCGAGACCTGGAGACTCTACCCCAGACAAGTGCAGCGTCTCAATGCCTTCCACCTTCGCAGCCTGAGATGCATCTTGGACATCAAGTAGACTGACCGAGTTATCAACAATTTGTCTGGGATCGCGCCCAGATACCCAGCTTCTTCACCCTGCTCCAACAACGCCATCTCAGCTGGCTGGTCTACATGTTAGATGGGAGGATTCACAAAGACTTGCTGCACGGAAAACTGGCCCCTGGCAAGAGAACACAATCTTGTTTCAAACATGTCTGCAAGAGAGGCATGAAGTCAATATGAACGTTAAGAGGTGGAAGGACATTATAAGCGAATGCACTCGCTGAAGGCTGGAATTACGCAGAGGTCTAAAAAGGGGAGAAGAGAGGCTGAAACTTATTGTTGAAGAAAAATGCACCCACTGAGAAAATAGCAGCAAGGCAACACCGTAGGACAGGCTGCAACCGAGACTGCCACTCCCACGTGGGCCTCTACAGCCACAACAGACACTGCTCTATCAATCAAGACTGAAGCAAGAGTTCCCAGGAACAGATCTATGGTTTCACAAGACTAACGGATACCCCCAACTTCTACTGCACTTACATTCCTCTTGGAATTTACTCGAACCCAGCCGTCTATACTGACACATGCCTCCTTCATTTTCTTGACCAGAGTCTCGACTTCTCCAGTCATCAAGTATTCCCTTCAGCTAACAGCCTTGTCCTTAACAGAAACATACTGTCTCTGTACACTCATCTCATTTTTGAAGGCCTGGCATACCCTGGCTCCACCTTCAAGGACAGTCTCTCCCTAGACTCAGAGATCAACAGGCAATGGCAGGTGAGGACCTAGAAACAATCACTATCACTATAGAGGTAGTATTGGCAAGCTAACAGGTTAAAGGTAGACAGGTCTCCTGGCCCTGACAGAATGCATCCCAGGGGATCAAAAGGGATGGCAGGGGAAATAGCTAATATAGTAACTCACTAAAATTTGCTGGCCTCTGGAATAGTTCCTGCAGATTGATTAGATTAGATTAGATTAGATTACTTTACAGTGTGGAAACAGGCCCTTCGGCCCAACAAGTCCACACCGACCCGCCGAAGCGCAAACCACCCATACCCCTACATTTACCCCTTACCTAACACTACGGACAATTTAGCACGGCCAATTCACCTGACCCTGCACATCTTTGGACTGTGGGAGGAAACCGGAGCACCCGGAGGAAACCCACGCAGACACGGGGAGAACGTGCAAACTCCACACAGTCAGTCGCCCGAGGCGGGAAATGAACCCGGGTCTCTGGCGCTGTGAGGCAACAGTGCTAACCACTGTGCCACCGTGCCACCCACCGTGGAAAACAAAAAATATGATGCCACTATTTTTAAAAAAGGTGGGACAGAAGGCAACTAACTATAGATCTGTTAGCTTAACTTCTACCGTGGGATCCATGCTTAATTCGATCAAGAAAGAAATAGCAGGATATTTAGGTAGAAATTGTCCCATCGGAAGGATGCAGCATGGAATCATGAAAGGCAGGTCACGTTTAACTAATTTACTGAAATTTTTGAAGATACGGGTGGCATGGTGGCTCAGCGGTTACCACAGCTGCCTCACAGTGCCAGCCTTGATTCCAGCCTTGGGCAACCGTCCCTGGGGAGTTTGCATTTTCTCCTTGTGACTGCATGGGTTTCCTCCCACAGTCTAAAGGCATGCAGGTTAGATGAATTGGCCATGCTAAATTGCCTATAGTGTTCAGGGATTATATAGGTTAGGTGCACTAATTAGGGGAAATGTAGAGTAATAGGGTAGGGGAATGGGTCTGGGTGGGATACTCTGAGGGTTGGTGTGGACTTGTTGGGCCTAATGGCCTGTTTCATAACTGCACGGATTCTAAACTATTACAAGCATGTTGGACAACGGGAAAAGGAGGACGTGATATATCCGGATTTCCAGAAGGCATTTGACAAACTGCCACACAAAAGGCTTCTGCATAACATAAAGGTGCACGTTATAGATAAGGGATTGGTTAACTAACAGACAGTAAAGAGTGAGGATAAGTGGATGTTTAGATTAGTGTTGGACCGTAATTGTTTACAATTTACACAAATGATTTGAAGTTGGGAACCAAGTGCAGTGTGTCACAGTTTGCAGATGACACTAAGAGAAATGGTAGAGCAAAGTGTGCAGAGGACACAATGTCTACAGAGGGATGTAGATTGGTTAAGTGAGTGGCAAGGATTTGGCAGATGGACTACAATGTTGGTAAATGTAAGGTCATTCATTTTGGTCAGGATAACAGCAAAATAATCTATTATGTAAATGATAAAAAATTGCAGCACACTGCTGTGCAGAGACTTGGGTTTCCTTGTGCATGAATCACAAAAATTGGTTTGCAGGTGCAGCAGGTAATTAAGGCAGCAAGTGGAATATTGTCCTTCATTGTTAGATGGATGGCGTTTAAAAATAGGGAGGTTACGCTGCAGCTGTATGGGGTGCTGGTGTACTGTGTACAGTTTTGGTCTCCTCACTTGAGAAAGAATGTACTGGCACTGGAGTGCAGAGGAGGTTCAATAAGTTGAGTCTGGAATTGAGGGGGTTGGCTTATGAGAAGAGATTGAGTAGACCGGGACTGTATTCATTAGAATTTAGAAGAATGAGGGGGCTCTTGTCAAAAAATGTAAAATTATGAAGGGATTGATAAATTAGAAGCAGGGTGGTGGGTTCCACAGCCAGGTGAAAGTAGAACTAAGTGACACAGCCTTAAAATAAGGGGGAGCAGATTATGACTGAGTTGAGGAGGAATGACTTCAACCAAAGGGTTGTGAATCTGTGGAACGCCCTGCAGAGTGAAGCAGTTGAGGCTACCTTCTTGAATGTTTTTAAAGATTTTAAAAAGATAGATTTTTGAATAGTAAAGGAAGTAAGGGTTATGGTGAGTAGGCAGGAAAATGGAGCTGAGTCCATGATAATATCAGCCATGATCTTATGAAATGGTGGATCAGTCTTGAGGGGCCAGATAACCTACTCCTGCTCCTACTACTTCTGTTTTTTACGTTCTCACTTTCCAGCCATCCCTTTACCTGGGAGTAGCCTCCCCCAGTCAAATTTTGGAAGATCTTGCATTGTACCATCAAAATTGGCCTTTGTCCATTTCAGAACTTTAGCTTTTGGATCTGGTCAATCCTTTCCAATAAATATTTTAAAACTAATGGAATTTTCATAGAATTGCTACAGTGTGGAAACAGGCCATTTGGCCTCTTCAACCCTCCGAAGAGACTCCTACCCTATCCTTGTAACCATGTATTTCCTATTGAGGATCTAAAATTTGAATTTAGACTGCTGTCAGAAGAAACAAATATATGTAGATTTTTATTAACCACAAAATGGCTTTTCAATTTAAAATAACATAACAAAATGGCTTTAGATTTTTCTTTTGACACTGTGAACTTGAACTGATGTTTTGCTGAGTTGGTTGTATTTAGAGATAAAATAATTGAGTTTTCATAATATGAATCATAAGACAGTGATTTGGTATTCAAACCAACCTTGAACTAGCAAGCATGGGATCATTTTGTGCATAAAGCAATCTGTTTCTCAGGAAATACCATTGGATTAGCTTGCTGTCAATCATGTCACCTTATTACATTTGATTGGTCTTTTCTTGTAATTAAGGCTGTGTGTCTCTTAAAAAAATGTAAGTAATGTGTAATTTTCAAATGTAATTGCGCCATTTCTCCACGGCACACAGAAGCTTTTAACCTCTGTTGCTGGACAAATCTGCACCAGGTTGCCTTAATTTATTAAACATGTAACCTTGCTTTAAACAGCCATACTCCTAGTGATTCTTTTGGCCGATCTTGAGACCAAGGGGTCCCGCCTGGGATTCTGGATCTTCACTATGACGAATCTACCCAGCCTGTACATCCCTACAGGCAATTTAGCATGGCTAATCTACCTAAGCATCTTTGGAAGACGCGAGGAAATCAAAGCAAACCCATGCAGAGAGAATGTACAAACTCCACACAGTCCCCCTCCAGCCTCACAATCCTCCCTATCTCTGTAATGCCCCTCCCTTACTGTTTAATGCCTCCTGAATAGTACAAGCAAATTGCCCCGCCAGTATATTAGTCCCCTTCTAATTCAGGTGCAATTAGGGCAGCACGGTGGCTCAGTGGTTATCATTGCTGCCTGACAGCACCAGGGGCCCAGGTTCAATTCCAGCCTCGGGCAACTGTGTGGAGATTGCACATTCTCCCCATGTCTGCATGGGTTTCCTCTGAGTGCTCCAGTTTCCTCCCACAATCCAAAGATGTGCAGGTCAGGTGAATTGGCCATGATAAAATTGCCCATAGTGTTTGGTGCATTAGTCAGGAGTAAATATAGGGCAGGGGAATGGGTCTGGGTGCTTTACTCTTCGGAGGGTCCGTGTGGACTTATTGGTGGAAGTGCCTGTTTCCACACTGTAGGGAATCTAATCTAATCAATCCATCCTCCTTATGCAGGTCAATTCTATCCTGGAAGAGATTCCAATGATCCAAAAATGTGAATACTTTTCCTCTACACCAGCTCCTCAACCATGCATTAATCTTCTCTATCCTACTATTCCTGTTCTTTCTAGCATGTGAACTGGGAGTACTCCAGATATTACCAACCTCAAGGACCTACATTTTAACCCCCAGCCTAATTTCCTATTTTTTCTCATCGGGACCTGGTCCTTTTCTCTTCCTATGTCATTGATACCAATGTACAACAACCTCCTACAGGTCATTCTCCCCTTTGAGAATAATCTGCACCCTCTCCAAGACAACTTTGACTTTGGCACCAGGGAGGCAAACACACCATTCTGATGTCTCGCTGTCAGCTGTAGAAACGGCAGTCTGTGCCTCTGACTAGAGACCCCTATCACCACTGATCGATCGGAACCCAATGTAGCCCTCATTATAGTAGAGCCAGTCTCAGTACCAGAAACCTGGCTTTCAGTGCTACATTCCCTGAGAATTTATCAGCCCCTACATTGTCCAAAACAGCATAGTTATTTGAGATGGGGATAGCTACAGGAGACTCCTGCACTACCTGCATACCTCTACTACCTTTCCTACAAGTAACCCATCTACCTGACTATATCCGAGGTTTCTCTATCTTCCAGAAACTGCCATCTATCACATCTCCTGGTTCCTGTAAATTCCTCATTGCCTTTAACTACCAATCCAACTGATCCACATGATCCAATCGGATTTGCAACCACACTTCCTGCAGACATCATCAGGATCATTGAAATTCTCCCTAATCTCTGACATCTGACAGGAAGAATTTATGAATGGCCATTTTTGGACCTTAAACAAACTACAGACCCAGAAAAAGGCACAGTCTTACTGCTTTAAAAAACTACCTTAGAATAAACTGAGTACCTATGTTTTATATTTTTAAAAAAATATTCAACACACCATCAGACCTATGTTGACTATTTACTAAAATAAAACAGAGTAAGATCTATCCCCGTGTCAGCGTGGGTTTCCTCTGGGTGCTCTGGTTTCCTCCCAGTGTCTAAAAATGTGCAGGTTAGGTGAATTGGCCATGCTACGTTGCCCGTAGTGTTAGTGAAGTGGTAAATGTAGGGGAATGGGTCTGGGTGGGTTGCGCTTCGGCGGGTCGGTCTGGACTTGTTGGGCTGAAGGGCCTGTTTCCACACTGTAAGTAATCTAATCTAATCTAATCTAATCTTTTAAGAGTCATAAAATCACTCAGCTGAACCCCAGCTGTGAATAGTTTTGATAATGATCTCCAAGGTCAGCTGTGAAATGTCACTGTTTGCTCGTTTGTTTTTCTTTTGTCCCAACTCAATTTCCAGAGAGGCTTGTAACTTCACAGCCAATCTGCTGGGAGGGTTCACAGCTTGGCTTCATTCATTTGCTGCCAAGACCAGTATATATTGGCGATCTTTTTTGACTTGGAGAAAGCGGTGATGAACTGCCTTCCTGAAATGCTACAGTCCATGTCCCATAAGTACACAACAGTGCTGCTTGGATAATAATCTCCTTTAGTGTCACAACGCTATCTCTGTAATCCCGCTCAGACCTCATAACCATCCCTATTACCCCCCCTGCCTCACAACCGACCTCATCTCTGTAAACCCCCTCTATCCTCACAATCCTTCCTATCTTATAATCTCCTCCAGCTTCACAACCCTCCCTATCTCTGTAATCACCTCCAGCCCCAAAAATTACATTTCTGTGGTATAAAATTTTTATTTTGATTCATTTTTGGTTCTTTAACATCAAACATGTAAAAAAAAACACCACAAAAACGGTGCAATGATTTGCTTTCAAAGTTCTGTCAACAGACCTTTTGAAGAGGACTAAATATGGACAGATCAGTTTTTTTCCCCTCAAATTATGCACTTAGGAGAGATTATTTTTTAAAAACGCTAATGGGGGTGGGGGGGAGAATGACTTACCAGGGGAAAGCAGTGGGACACCTGCTGCTCAGAAGGAAAGGGGGAAGAGGTGCAGAGCAGTAGTCATTGGGGACTCAATAGTTAGGGGGACAGATAGGAGGTTCTGTGGGGACAAGAGAGACTCACGGTTGGTGTGCTGCCTCCCGGGTGCCAGGGTCCGTGATGTATCTGATTGTGTTTTTGGGATCCTTCGGGGGGAGGGAGAGCAGCCCCAAGTCACGGTCCACATTGGCACCAATGACATAGGTCAGAAGAGAGATGGGAACTTGAGGCAGAAATTCAGGGAGCTAGGATGAAAGCTTAGAGCTACGACAAACAGAGTTGTTTTCTCTGGTTTGCTGCCTGTGCCGCGTGGAATAGGGAGAGAAAGGAGTTGAACACGTGGCTACGGGGATGGTGCAAAAGGGAGGTCTTCAGGTTTTTGGATAATTGGAGCTCTTTCTGAGGTAGGTGGGACCTCTACAAGCAAGATGGTCTTCATCAAACCCATTCCTCTGGGTGGGAAATTGGCCAAAGCTATTAAGGTGGATTTAAACTAATAAAGCAGGGGGACGGGAACCAAAATTGTAGGCCAGGTACAGAAGAGGATGAGAGTAGGGAGTTCCAAAATCAAGTATCTGACACTGGCAAGCGAGAACCTGTTTGAAGTGTGTGAACTTCAACGCGAGGAGCATCTGAAGTAAAGTGGGTGAACTGGCAGCGCGGGTTGGTACTTGGGACTTCGATGCTGTGGCCATTACAGAGACATGGATAGAGCAGGGACAGGAATGGCTGTTGCAGGTTCCGGGATTCAGATGTTTCAGTAAGAACGGAGAAGATGATAAAAGAGGGGGAGATGTGGCATTGTTGATCTGGGACAATATTACAGTTGTAGAAAGGATGTCTGGGGACTCGTTAACTGAGGTAGTATGGCTGAGGTTAGAAACAGGAAAGAAGTCACCATGCTGGGAGCTTTCTATAGGCCTCCGAATAGTCCCAGAGATGTAGAGGAAAGGATATCAAAGATGATTCTCGATAGGAGTGAGAGAGGCAGGGTAGTTGCCATGGGGGACTTCAACTTTCCAAATATTGACTGGGATAACTACAGTACGAGTACTATAGGTGGGTCAGTTTTTGTCCAGTGTGTGTAGGAGGGCTTCCTGACACAGTATGTAGGCAGGCCTACAAGGGGCGAAGCCACTTTAGATTTAGTACTGGGTAACGAGCCTGGCCAGGTGTTAGATTTGGAAGTAGGTGAGCACTTTGGAGACAGTGATCACAATTCTGTCAGGTTTACTTTAGTGATGGAAAGGGGAGGAGTTACAGCTGGGGGAAGGGAATTTACGATGCAATTAGGAAAGATTTAGGAAGCGTAGAATGGGGAAGGAAAATGCAGGGGATGAGCACATTAAAAATGTGAAGCTTATTCGAGGAAAAGCTCCTGTGTGTCCTAGATAAGTATGTACCTGTCAGGCAGGGAGGAAGATATAGAACGCATGAGCCATGGTTTACTAAGGATGTGGAATCCCTGGTCAAGAAGGAGGGGGAGGCTTATGTAAGGACAAAATGTGAAAATTCAGTTACGTTGCTTAAGGGTTGCAAGGAAGTCAGGAAAGACCTAAAAAGAGAGCTCAGAAGAGCCAGGAGGGGACATAAGAAGTTGTTGGCGGATAAGATCAGGGTAAACCTTAAGGCTTTCTATAGGTATGTCAGGAATAAAAGAATGACGAGAGCTAAATTAGGGCCAATCAAGGATAATAGTGGGAAGTTGTGTGTGGAGTCAGAGGAGATACGGGAAGCACGAAATAAATATTTTTTGACAGTGCTCACTATAGAAAATGAAAATGTTGGCAGTTAAGATGCAGAGATACATGCATCTAGACTAGAAGAGATTGAGGCTCACAAGGAAGAGGTATTAGAAATACTGCAGAGTGTGAAAATAGACAAGTCCCCTGGGCCGGATGGGATTTATCCTAGGATCCTCTGGGAAGCAAGGGAAGAGATTGCCAAGCTTTTGGCATTGATCTTCAAATCATCATTGTCTACAGGAATACTGCCTGAGGACTGGAGGATAGCAAATGTGGTTCCCTTGTTCAAAAAGGGTAGTAGAGACAACCCTGGTAATTACAGACCAGTGAGTCTGTAATTACCAGCTGTTGGTAAAGTTTTGGAAAAGGTTATAAGAGATAGGATTTATAACAATCTAGAAAAGAATAATCTGATCAGGGACAGTCAGCACGGTTTTGTGAAGGGTAAGTCGTGCCTAACGAATTTTATTGACTTTTTTGACAAAGCGACCAAACAGGTAGATGAGAATAAGCCGGTTGATGTGGTGTATATGGATTTCAGCAAGGCGTTCGATAAGGTTCCCCACAGTAGGCTATTATACAAAATGTGGAGGAATGGGATTGTGGGAGACATAGCAGTTTGGATCAGTAATTGGCTTGCTGAAAGAAAACAGAGGGTTGTAGTTGATGGAACATGTTCATCTTGGTGTCCAGTTAGTAGCTGTGTGCCGCAAGGGTCCACTGCTGTTCGTCATTTTTATAAACGACCTGGATGAGGGCTTAGAAGGGTGGATTATTAAATTTGCAGACAACACTAAGGTCAGTGGAGTTGTGGATAGTGACGAAGGATGTAGTAGGTTGCAGAGAAACATAGATAGGATGCAGAGCTGGGCTAAGAGGTGGCAAATGGAGTTTAATGTGGACAA
>NC_057739.1:27707-38014 GCF_004010195.1 Chiloscyllium plagiosum
GTATAAGACAGATGTCAGAGGTAGTTTCTTTACTCAGAGAGTAGTAAGGGTATGGAATGCTTTGCCTGCAACGGTAGTAGATTCGCCAAGTTTAAGTGCATTTAAGTCGTCATTGGACAGGCAAATGGACGTACATGGAATAGTGTAGGTGGGATGGGCTTCAGATTAGTATGACAGGGCGGTGCAACATCGAGGGCCGAAGGGCCTGTACTGCGCTGTAATGTTCTATGTTCTAATAGGGAGGTGATAGCCTAATGGTACTCTTGCTAGACTAGTAATCTGCAGACCCGGGTAATGTTCTGGGAACCTGAGTGTGAGTCCTCCCATGAAAGATTATGGTGTTTGAATTCAATAAAGTCTGGAATTAAAAGTCTACCAATGACCATGAAACCACTGTTGATTGTCATGAAAAGCCCATCTGGTTTACTAACATTCCACGGGAAGGAAATTGCCACCCTTGACTAGTCTGTCCCACTAGTCTGACTCCAAATTCACAGCAGTGTGGTTGACTCTCTGGGCAATAAATGCTGCCCTGCCCAGTGATGCCTACATCCTCTGAATGATTAATAAAATTAAAATCGCAAAGGAGAGTTATTTTTAAACCAAGTTGTGTTCATGGAATTTTTGAAATAAGAAAGGAATGATCACCTTCATGGGATTGTACTAACAGACTCTACAATAATCAGAGGGAAATTGACGAATAAATCTGAAGAGAGATTTCAGATATATTTCAGAATAAGGTTGAGGTAGTAAACAAGAAGATTGACGAGACAGAGCAGTAGACATAGAACAGTGCAGAACAGGCTCTTAGGCCCTCAACGTTGCATCGACCTGTGAACTATTCTCAGTTCGTCCCCCTACACTATCCCATCATCATCCATGTGCTTACCTAAGGAATGTTCAAATCTCCCTAATGTGGCTGAGTTAACTACATTGGCAGGCAGGGCATTCCACGCCCTTACATGCCTCTGACATCTGTCTTAATTTATCACCCCTCAATTTGTAGCTATGCCCCCTCATACAAGCTGACATCATCACCCTAAGAAAAAGACTTCCACTGTCTACCTTATCTAATCCTCTGATCATCTTGTATGTCTCTATCAAATCCCCCCTTAGCCTTCCTCTTTCCAATGAGAACAGACCAAAGTCTCTCAGCCCTTCCTCATAAGACCTTTCCTCCTGACCAGGTAACATCGTGGTAAATCTCCTCTGCACTTTTTCCAATGCTTCCACATCCTTCTTGTAATGGGGAAACAAGAACTGTACACAATTATTCCAAGTGCAGTCACACTAGCATTTTGTACAGTTGCAGCGTGACATTATGCCTCCGGAACTCAATCCCTCCACCAATAAAACCTAATAAACCGTATGCCTTCTTAACAGCACCTGTCCTTGACGAAACCATTTTGACTATCTGTAATCAAACTGTTGCTTGCTCGATGATTATAAATCCTATCTCTTATAATCCTTTCCAAAACTTTTCCTACATCAGATGGAAGGCTCACTGGTATATAATTACTTTGGTCATCTCTACTGCCCTTCTTGAACAAGGGCACAACATTTGCAATCCTCCAGTCCTCTGGTACTAAACCTGTAGACAATGACGATTCAAATATCAAAGCCAAAAGCTCCAACACCTCCTTCCTAGCTTCCCAGAGAATTCCTCGGATAAATTCCATCCGACCCAGGGGGCTTGTCTACTTTCACTCCTTCTAGTATTGATAACACCTCTTTCTTACTAACTTCAAACCTTTCTAGTCTAATATCTTGTATCTCGTTCTTCTCCTCTACAATATTCTCCTTTTCTGAGTGAAAACCGATGAGAAATATTCATTTAGCACCGCTCCGCTCTCCACAGGGTTCACACAAAACTTCCCACTTCTGTCTTTGACTGGCCCTATTCCCACCCTAGTCATTCTTTTATTCCTCACACCTATAGAAAGCTTTAGGGTTCTCCTTTATTCTATTTGCTAAAGACTGCTCGTGTCCTCTCCTCGCTCTTAACTCTCTCAAAATCCTTCCTAGCTAATTTGTCACTCTCCATCACCTCATCTGAACCATTTCGTCTCATCGTCACATGAGACTCCTTCTTCTGCTTAACAAGAGATGCAATTTCTGTAGTAAACCACGGTTCCCTTACCTTATCACTTCCTCCCTGCCTGACAGGGACATACCTATCAAGGACATGCAATATCTGTTCCTTAAACCAGCTCCACATTTCGATTGTTCCCATTGCCTGCATTTTGCTCCCCCACTCTATACATCCTAAGTCTTGCCTATTCACATTATAATTGCCCTTGCCCCATCAATAACTATTGCCCTGTAGCATGTACCTATCCCCTTCTATCGCTAAACTAAATGTAACTGGTCACTCTCTCCAAAGTGCTCACCTACTATTAAATCAAACACTTGGTTCATTACCAAGCACCAGATCCAGTGTGGCCTCCCCTCGTCAGCCTTTCGACATACTGTGTCAGGAAACCTTCCTGAACACATTGGACAAAAACTGATCCATCCAAGGTATTGGAGTTACAGCATTTTCAGTTTATGTTGGGGAAGTTAAAGTCCCCCATATGACTACCCTGATCCTTTGCTGATCCACTCCTCCACACCCTTGGAACTCTGCGGAGGCCTATAACAAACTCCAAGCTGTGTGACCTCTCCTCTCCTGTTTCTAAGCTCAGCCCATTCTACCTCAGTAAACGGGTCCTTGTCAAAAGTTCTTTCAGCCACTGTTATACTGTCCTTGACTAACACCTCTCCCTCTTTTCCCGCCTTCCCGGTTCTTAATGAAAGATCTAAACCCTGGAACCTGCAACATCCATTCCTGACCCTGCTCTATCCATGTCTTCAAAAGGGCAACAACATCAAAGTCCCAGGTACCTATCCATGCTGCATGCTTACCTACCTTATTATTTTGGATACTTCTGACATTGAAGTAGACACACTTCAAACTAGCTTGCTATCTGCCAGCACATTCCAGAGACCATGAAATCCTGTCCATGCCCTCTCTACTCTCATCCTCCTGTGCACAGGAACTACACCTCAGGTTCCACCCCCTGCTGAGCTAGTTTAAACCCACCCAAATAGCACCAGCAAAGTTCCCACCCAGAATATTAGTACCCCTCTGGTTCAAGTGAAGACCGTCCTGTTTGTACAAGTTCCATTTCCCCAGAATGAGCCCCAATTATCCATGTACCTGAAACTCTCCCTCCTGCACTATACTTACAGCTACATGTTCAGCTGATATCCCTCTCTATTCCTTGCCTCGCTATCACGTGGCATGGGTAACAAACCAGAGATAACAACTCTGCTTTGTTTTAGCTCTCAGCTTCCACCCTAGCTCCCTGAAATCCTGCCTTACATCCCTATCCCTCTTTCTACCTAGGCTGTTGGTACTTACTTGGCTCACGACTTGAGGCTGGTCACCCTCTCCCTTCAGGGTGCCAAAGACATGATTCGAGACATCATAGACCCTGGCACCCGAGGCAACACACCAACCGCGAGTCTTGTTCGTTCCCAACAAACCTTCTATCTGACCCTCTAACTATTGTGTCCCCAATGACTAACACTCTCCTCCTTTTCCTCCTTCCCTTCTGCGCAACAAGGACACTCCATTCCAGAGACCTGCACCCCATTGCATACCCTGGGGTAAGTCGCCCCCCCAACAGTATGCAAAACGGTATACTTGTTTTCCTGGGGAACAACCACTGTTTTCTCCCCCTTCTAAATTGACTTTGTTTACTTGGACTTCAGTAAAGTTAGTAGAATTAGTAGTTAGTAAAGTTAGATCACATAGGATTCAGGGTGAGTTGCCAACTGGATACAAAATTAGCTTAACAGTAGGAGACAGGGAGGTTGCAAGGTTATTTTTTGGACTGGTGGCCTGTTACAGTAGTGTTCCACAAGGATTGGAGCTGGGTCCACCTTTGCTTGTCATTTATATAAATGATTGAGATGAGAATATAGATGACCTGGTTAAGTTTGTGGGTGACACAAAAACTGGTGTTAAAGTGAACAGTAAAAAGGGTTATCTAAGATTGCAAAGAGATCTTGATCACTTGGGTCAATGGGCTGAAGAGTGGCAGATGGAGTTTAACTTGGTTAAATGTTACATTTTGGTAAAACAAACAAGGGAAGGATTTATACAATCAAAAGTAAAGCCTTGGGGAGTGTTGTAGAACTGAGACACTTAGGGGTGCAGGTCTTTGAAGTTTGCGTCACATACATATCCGGAGCTAAAATGATGTTTAGCATGCATGCTTTGGGGATAGGAGTTGGGATGTCATTGTGAGGTTGTACAGGGCATTGATGGGGCCTCTTCTGAAGCACTGTGTCCAGTTCTCATCGCCCTGTTATAGAAAGGATATTATTAAGCTGGAGAGGTTTCAGAAGGATGTTACCACAATGAGTGTGCTTGAGTTGTAAGGAGAGGCCTGATAGGCTGGGAGACGTGATTTACAGAGTTTTATAAAATTTGAGGGTGGGGGATCTCAATACTTGGGTGAATTGTTTTCAAGGTGAGAGGGGAAAGATTAAAAAAAAAATCATTCAGAGAATTTTTTTATACAGAGTGGTTCATGTGTGGAATGAACTTTGAGGAATTGCTGGGTATGGGTACAGTTCAATGTTAAAAAGACATTTGGACAAGGAAGTAAACAGAAAATGTTTGGATGGATATGGTCCAAGACCAGGCATGTGGGACATGTTTAGTTTGGGATTATAGTCAGCATGGACTGATTGGACTGAGGGTCTGTTTCCGTGATGTATGATTCTATGACTCTAACTCTTGTTATCTCTATAAATTCTCCCAGCCAGTCCAATGCTCTCTGGCATCATCATCTCAAACAGCCTCATAGCTCTCTACATCTCTATAAATCTGCTGCAGCCTCACAGACCTCCTGAACTTGGCAGCTTGGAGTATGAAGGCTGTGGATGGGAGATTCCCAGAGGTGGTGCGGTTGTGGACGGTCCGGGAGATGATGGTTTGGTGATGGGAGGTGGGATTGGGGTCGAGGGGCCAGTAAGAGGAGGTGTCTGCAAATTGGTGCCTAGCTTCAGCGGTGCAGAGGTAGGTGTGCCAAACTACGACAGTTCCTTCTTCCCCACCCTTGTCTGTGGGTTTGCGGCTCCCACAGCTACCTGGACTACACTTCCTCCCACCCTGCCTCCTGTAAAAATGCCATCTCTTATTCCCAATTCCTCCGCCGCATCTGTTCCCAGGATGACCAATTCCACCACAAAAAATCCCAGTGGCCTCTTTCTTCAAAGACTGCAATTTCTCTTCTCATATGGTTGACGATGCTCTCCAGTGCATCTCCTCCACTTCCCATACCTTTGCCCTTGAACCCCACCGCTCTCAACACAAAAAGGACAGAACCCCAAGTCCTCACCTTCCACCCCACCAACCTCCATATACATCACATCATCCTTCGCCACTTATCTGACAGAAATTTACCTGTACCTCCACCAACGTCATCTACTGTATCCATTGCACCCAATGTGGTCTCCTCTATATTGGGGAGACAGGACACAAACTTGCGGATCGTTTCGGAGAACATCTCTGGGACACCCGCACCGACCAACCCCATCATTGAACACTTTAACTCCCCCTCCCACTCTGCCAAGGACATGCAGGTCCTAGGCCTTCTCCATCATCAAACCCTAACCATCGAACGTCTAGAGGAAGGAACGCCTCATCTTCAGCCTTGGGATCCTGCAACTACGTGAGATTAATGTAGATTTCACCAGTTTCCTCACTTCCCCTGCCCTTTCATTACCCCAGTCCCAAAACTCCAACTCTGCACTATCCTCTTGACCTGTCCATCGCCCTTCCCATCTATGAACTTCACCCTCCTCTCTGACCTATAACCTTCTCCCCCACCTTCATCTAACTATCGCATTCCTAGCTACCCCCCAGTCCCACTCCCCTCCCATTTATCTCTCAGCCACCCGGCCCACAAGCCTTATTCCCAATGAAGGACTTATGCCCGAAGTGTCGATTCTCCTGCTCCTCAGATACTGCCCGACCTACAGTGCTTTACCAACACCACACTCTCAACTCTCATCTCCACAATCCTCGCTATCTTAGTAGTCTCCTCCAGCCTCATAAACCTCCTTATCTTTGACCTTCAGGGAAAGAGACTGCCATCCTTACCTGGTCTGGCCTACACGTGACTCCAGATCCAGAGCAATGTGGCTGACTCTTAACTGCCTTCTGGGTAATTAAGTATGGGCAACAAATACTGCCTAGCCAGCGACATCCTCATCCCATGACTGAATACAAAAAAACCTCCTCCAGCCTCACAAATCTCTGCAATAAGTGCATTCCTCTAATTTCATCCTCATTTCTCCGCTTGATGTTGGCACTTTTCGATTTCTAGGTCCTGAGCTCTGGAATTTCCTCCGAAGTTGGTCCACCTCTCGACCTCACGTTGACCAAAACTGACCAGAGTCATCTATTCTAACATCACCTTCTCTGACATGTTTTCAAATGTGGCTTGTCACATTCCTGTATTCAGTGTCTCAAAGATCAACAATATAGAAAAAGACTTTGTGCCTATCGGGACTGTGCCAAAACGAACTATTCTAATCCCATTTACCAGCACTTAGCCCAAGACTTGTCTACCTTGGCATTGCAAGTGTGCATCCAAATAAGTGTTAAATGTTGTCAAGGTTTCTGCGCCTATCACCCTTACAGACAATGATGGTCAGTATAACTGTCACTGCATGACGACATCACACGTGGGCACAGAACATCTGGGTCTGTGCAAATCAGAGATCACCCACACATTACAAAGGATAGCATTCCTGAGAGGGGCAGAGGAGATTAACCAGAATGGTTCAAAGAAAATGTCCATAATACAGAGGTGGTGGTGCTGGATGTCTTGAAACGCATAGAAGTGAATAAATCCCTAGGCCCTAATCAGGTGTACCCTAGAACTCTATGGAGGCTAGGGAAGTGATTGCTGGGCCCCTTGCTGAGATATTTAGACCATTGATAAGTCACAGGTGAGGTGCCGGAAGACTGGAAGTTGGTTAACATGGTACCACTATTTAAGAAAGATGATAACAAAAAGCCAGGGAACTATAGACTGCTGAGCCTGATATCAGTGGTGGGCAACTTGTTGGAGACAATCCTGAGGCTCAGGATTTACATGTATTTGGAAAGGAAAGGATTGATTAGGGATAGTCAACATGTGCATGGGATATCCTACCTCACTAAGTTGATTGAATGTTTTGAAGAAATAACGAAAAGGATTGATGAGGGAAGAGCAGTGGACAGGATCTATATGGACTTTAGTAAGGCACTCAACAAGGTTCCTCATGGTGGAATGGTTAGCAAGGTTAGATCACGTGGAATACAGGGAGAACTAGCCATTTTGGATACAGAACTGGCTCAAAGCCAGAGGCTGGTGCTGGAGGGTTGTTTTTCAGACTGGAGTCCTGTGACCAGTGGTGTGCCTCAAGGATCGGTGCTGGGTCCACTGCCTTTTGTCATTCATATAAATGATTTGGATGTGAATATAGGAGGTAAGTTTGCAGATTACACCAAAATTGGAAGGGTAGTGCACAGCAAAGAAGGTTACCTCAGAGTAAAACAGGATCTTGATCAGATAGGCCAATGGGCCGAGGAGAGGCAGGTGGAGTTTAATTTAGACAGATGTGAGGTGCTGCACTTTGGAAAGGCAAATCAGGATAGGAGTTACACGCTTAATAGTAAGGTCCTGGCAAGTGTTGCTGAACAAAGAGACCATGGAATGCAGGTTCATAGTTTCTTGAAAGTAGAATTGCAGGAAGATAGGACAGTGAAGCGGCATTTGGTATGTATTCCTTTAATGGTTACAGCATTGAGTACAAGAGTTAGGAGGTCATTTTGCAGCTGTACAGGGTACTGGTTACATCACTTTTAGAATAGTGTGTGCAATTCTGGTCTCCCTCCTATAGGAAGGATGTTGTGAAACTTGCAAGAGTTCTGAAAAGACTTATAAGAATGTTGCCAGGGTTGGAGGATTTGACCTATAGGGAGAGGCTGAGTAGGCTGGAGTTGGTTTTCCTGGAACGTCAGAGGCTGAGGGGGTGACGTTATACAGGTTTAAAAAATCATGAGGGACACGCATAAGGTAAACAAAGTATTTTTTCAGGAATGGGGGAGACCTGAACTAGACAGCACAGGTTTAGGATGAGAGGGGAGAGGGAAAAGGGACCTCAGGGACAACATTTTTACGCAAACTGTGGTGAATGTATGGAATGAGCTGCCAGAGGAAGTGGTGGAGGCTGATAACATTTAAAAGGCATCTGGATAGGTATGTGAATTGGAAGAGTTTAGAGCGATATTGGCCAAGTGCTGACAAATGGAACTAGATTAATTCAGGATATCTGGTTGGCATAGACGAGTTGGACCTAAGGATCTATTTTCGTGCTGTACATTACTATGACTCTATGTTGATAGATTTTAGTTCATGGTTAGGGTTTGGTTTTACATTATTCATTCTTGTGACATGGGTGGTTCTGATACACATCGAGAATATCCATCTACAAAAGATGGATTCTCCTTCTCAACCACTCCCTTTGGTGAGGTAACCTCAGGTTAAAATCAACTAGGTAAAAACAAGGACTGCAGATGCTGGAAACCAGAGTCTAGATGAAGGGCTTTTGTCCAAAACGCCGAATTTCCTGCTCCTCGGACGCTGCCTGACTTGCTGTGCTTTTCCAGCACCACTCTAATCTAGCCTCCGGTTAAGCAAACATCAGTCATCTTTTTCTAAAGAGAGAGCAGCCCTTTGGTCTGGTAGGACAATGGTGACTTTACCTTTTAAACAGTGATGCTATTGTGCCTCAGTAGAGGAGAGGGGAAAAGTTGAAACTGGCTATGGTACAATGCTTTGTCATTCAGGAGATTCATTTTTGTTTATGTTATTGGGGGCTGCACTGATGCAGGAAAGTGGAGAATGTTCCAAAACAACCCTGATGTGCACCTCATAGACAGCAAACAGACATTGAGGAATCAGATGTTTGGAGAAACAAATTGTTCTCCTTGTAGCAAAGGAAATTGAGGTCAGCTGTGATAAAGGTGTTTACAAAAGATATACATTACTATGATAATACTAATACTCATCAGCTGAACTGTAAAGGATTACAGGACACATATTGTAGATTTTGATATTTGCTGCCATGAGGTCAGGTTGCAGCTGTACAAAGCTCTGGTGTGGCTGCACCTGGAGTATTGCATACAGTTCTGATCACCACATTATAGGAAGGATTCGAAGCTTCAGAAAGGGTTCAGAGGAGATTTACTAGGATGTTCTCTTGTATGGAGGGAAGGTCTTACGAGGAAAGGTTGAGGGACTTGAGACTGTTTGCGTTACAGAGGAGAAGGTTGACAGGTGACTTAATTGAGACATATAAGATAATCAGAGGGTTAGATAGGGTGGACAGTGAGAGACATTTTCCTCGGATGGAGATAGCTAGCATAAGGCGACATAGCTTTAAATTGAGGGGTGATAGATATAGGACAGATGTCAGAGGTAGTTTTTTTACTCAGAGTAGTAGGGGTGTGGAATAACCTGCCCGCAACTTTAAGGGCATTTAAACAGTCATTAGATAAACATATGGATGAAAATTGAATTGTGTAGGATAGACGGGCTTGGATTGGTTCCACAGGTTCGCACAACAGAGGGCCGAAGGGCTTGGACTGCGCTGTAATGTTCTATGTTCAACCTACTGAAAGAATAAGCTGATTTAAGAGAGAAATTCTATGCAGCAAGTGGAAATGAGCTGAAACACAATACTCACAACACAATGTGAATACCCAGGATCTGATGAATTGAGCAGTTCTGCCAGAGTTTGGCATTACAATTATTGAGATTCCCATCTGCAAGTCCGTTTATAATATCCTGAAACACAAGTTGATAAAATCCATCACAGTCAGTCCAGGATAGAAATTCACATCCTCCCCTCCTCTGACACCTCCCTCCCCTTCCTGGACCTCTCCATCTCCACAAGTGACGACTGACTTGACACTGACATTTTTTACAAACCCACCGACTCCCACAGCTACCTGGATTACACCCCTTCCCACCCTATCTCTTGCAAAAATGCCATCCCGTATTCCCAATTCCTCCGCCTCCGCTGTATCTGCTCCCAGGAGGAGCAGTTCCACCACAGAACACACCAGATGGCCTCCTTCTTTAGAGACCGCAATTTCCCTTCCCACATGGTTAAAGATGCCCTCCAACGCATCTCGTCCACATCCCGCACCTCCGCCCTCAGACCCAACCCCTCCAACCGTAACAAGGACAGAACGC
>NC_057739.1:38481-42126 GCF_004010195.1 Chiloscyllium plagiosum
CCTCTTTCCACCTATCACATTTCCGACGCCCCTCCCCCAAGTCCCTCCTCCCTACCTTTTATCTTAGCCTGCTGGACAAACTTTCCTCATTCCTGAAGAAGGGCTTATGCCCGAAACGTCGATTCTCCTGTTCCCTGGATGCTGCCTGACCTGCTGCGCTTTTCCAGCAACACATTTTCAGCTCTGATCTCCAGCATCTACAGACCTCAACTTCTCCTCACAGAATCAGCATTCTCAACCCTGCAATGTCTTTCTTACTAACATCTGGGGGCTAGTGCCTAATTTTGGAGAACTGTCTTGCAGATTAGTCAAGCAACAGCCTGACATAATCATACTCATAGAATCATACCTTGCAGACAATATTGGACACCACCATCACCATCCTTAGATATGTCCTGTCCCACTGGCAGGACAGACCAGGCAGAGGTGGCGACACAGTGGTATACAGACAAAAAGGATTTGCCCTGGGAGTACTCAGCAATGACTTTGGATGCCAGGAAGTCTCATGGCTTCTGCTGATTACCACATGCCATCCTCTCTTGGCTGATGAATCAGTACTCCTCCATGTTGAACAATACTTGGAATAAACACTGAGGATGTAAGTGGTGCCATATGTCCACTTGGCATAGGATTTCAATGTCCACCATCAACAGTAGATCAGCAGCAGGATTACTGATTGAGCTGGTTCTAAAGGACTGAGTCTGTAGCAGGTGATGAGGGAACCAACAAGAACGAAAAACATACTTGATCTCATTGTTATGAATTTGCCAGCTGCAAATGCATCTGTCTATGACAGTATTAATAAGAGTCCTTTTGGAGACAAAGCCTTGCCTTAAAATTGAGACTACCCTCCATTGTGTTGAGTTGCACTATTGCTGTGCTAAATGAGACAGAATTCGAACAGAAATAGAAACTCAAAACTGGGTATCAATGAGGCAATGTGGGCCATCAAAAACAGCAAAATTGTACTCCAGCACAATCTAAAATCTCATGGCCTGACATATCCTACACTCAACCATTACTATTAAGCTAGGGTTAATCCCCTGATCAACCCTGGTTCAATGGATAATAAAGCAGGGCATGCCAGGTGCAGCACCAGACATATCTAAAAGAGGTACCAACCTGATGAAGTTACCAAACAGGACTTCCTGCATGCCATACAGCATAAGCAGCAAGAGATGGAGCAAAGCGATCCCACAACCACTGGGTCAGATCTAAGCTCTGCAGTTCTGCCACAGTCAAATGGTGACAATTCAAAAAACTGGCTGGAGGAAGCACATCAAAAATCTCCAACCTTACTGATGGGAGGGGCCCAACACATCCATGCAAAAGACAAGTATTTGCAGCAACTGTCAGCCAGAAGTGCCAAATGAATGATCCATGTCGGCCTTCTCCAGTGGTATCCAACATCACCGATGCCAGCCTTCAGCCAACTCAATTCACTGCAAATAATATCAAGAAATTGACAAATTGTGCAAAGGCTATGAGCACTGCCAACATTCTGACAGTAGTATTGATGAGTTGCGCTCTCTGACTTGCTAACCACCAAGCCAAGTAGAACAGCAGCACTGCATCTACTGACAATGTACAATGTCAGCCAGGTATGTTCATCACAAAAACACAGGGTAAATTCAACACAGCCAATTTCCCTTCCATCAGTCTACTCTTGTTAATCAGTAAAGTGATGAAAAGTGTAATCAAGCAATATCTGCTCAGCGACATCCAGTTTGGGTTCTGCCAGGGGCACTCAGTTCCTGATCGTGTTACAGACCTGATTCACAAATTGACAAACAGCTGAATTCCAGAGGTGACAGGTCAGTCCAGCACCAAAACCACCTATTTCCACTTCAGTGACATCACACGACTTCCACCTTAGTCTCATCTCATTCACTGAAATTCTCATCCATTCCTGTGTTACTTCTAGAATTAATTATCCACACTCCGAGCCAACCTTCCACATTCAACCTCCCTGTAATCTCAAGAAAATGTAAATCCCTGCTGCCTAAGTGCTAATTTTACCAAAATTCGTTCATCTATCTAAAGGCTCCTGTTGAAACGCAACATTTTAAAATTCTCACCCTTGATTTAAATTCTTGGCTGTGATCATCCCTACTTCCCTCGTGCCACACAACCTTTGAAATCTCATTTTGTTTCAAACTCCAATAATGCATTTATTCACTGTTTTACCTATGTGGCTGTTTCTACAGTTGCCAAAACAACATGGTCTCAAATTCCCATCCTAAACCTCACAGGTCTGCTTTCCTCTTTGAAGACATTCTTGTAAACCTGCTAGCTTGGCAATGCTTGACCTAATCTGTGGCCTGATGTCAAAGGTTCTCAATAATATTTTTGTGAAATTATAAACAAAATAAAAACATAAACTCTTGCTGATTTTGACATATATCATCAATTCTTCCTGACTGTTGGGTGAATGACATGTAACTCTTTACCCAAACATATTGTGGGAGCACCTTCATCACACAAGCTGCAACTGTACAAGAAAGTTAAAAATCACCTTCTCCACAGGCAACAAAGCTTTGGCAATGATCACTGGTATCTGTGGAAGGAGATTCTGGATTAGTGGTGCTGGAAGAGCACAGCAGTTCAGGCTTTTGCCCGAAACGTCGATTTTACTGCTTCTCGGATGCTGCCTGAACTGCTGTGGTCTTCCAGCATCACTAATCCAGAATCTGGTTTCCAGCATCTGCAGTCATTGTTTTTTACCTGTGGAAGGAGAAATATAGTTGACGTTTCAGGGAGTGCAAAATGAATTACAGGGAATGAAAATGGTGCAGAATTTGGAAGGTATGGAAGGTAAATCACTCTTGCTGGAAAAATAATTATTGCCTGTGAAAGACGTTTGAGAACGTCTTTCCCAAAGTACATGGTCAGGGCTTGGGCAATAGTAGAAAACTTATTTACAAAATGTCTGTGAAAGTAACAGTAAGAAACTAATCAGAGCTAAAACATACCCATTGTGAGAGACTGAGGAAGTTAGATATTGACAGAGTTGATCAGGGAGCACAAAGGTGAATCAGAGCAGTGCTGGCTGTTATGATGCCACAGTCTGGAAAAGAAGAAGAAACAGACATTTCTCTTGGATTGAATTTGCTCTCTGTAAATCCTGCTCTCCCGCTGAAACTTGCCCCCTACAAAGTTGGCGGTCGTGCATGTATGCGGCGGAACACTGGCCCCAGTAAATATGGAGACTGTCACTCGGGCCGATCACCATCTGAGGCGTTTGTTGTCAGCAAGAACCTGGATGTTTCAAAGTTGTGTTTACAGATGTGCACCAACTTTTTGTAAAACCTCTCAGCTCATTGTTACATCACTTACCTCCCACTTTCCGCTCTTTATTTACCATGCTACGTACCTCCTCCTCACTCCCAGACCTAAATCACAGCGAGCCCAGTCAGGTCCACGCCCCCCTACAACCCACCCTCCCATCCTGGCACTTTCCCCTGCCACCGCAGGAACTGTAAAACCTGTGCCCACACCTCCTCCCTCACCTCTATCCAAGGCCCTAAAGGAGCCTTCCACATCCATCAAAGCTTTACCTGCACATCCACTAATATCATCTACTGTATCCGTTGCTCCCGATGCGGTCTCCTCTACATTGGGGAGACTGGACACCTCCTAGCAGAG
>NC_057739.1:46107-51101 GCF_004010195.1 Chiloscyllium plagiosum
TGCTGTGCTCTTCCAGCACCATTGATCCAGAATCTAGTTTCCAGCATCTGCAGTCATTGTTTTTACCTAAGTCACAGCCAGGCCGATCACATGACTTACTCTAGTCCTGCCCCCCTTCACTCCGTGTGTTGGAGCAACAGCCATGTGCTCTTCCAGCACCATTGATCCAGAATCTAGTTTCCAGCATCTGCAGTCATTGTTTTTACCTAAGTCACAGCCAGGCCGATCACATGACTTACTCTAGTCCTGCCCCCCTTCACTCCGAGTGTTGGAGCAACAGCCACGTTCTCCAGCCCCGCCCCCTGTCCTCCTATTGGTCCCGCGCTGACATCAATCACCTGGATCCTAACGCGAACTTGGTGCATGCGCAGTTTTTCCAGATTATGCTGCGGTAATCAGCTCCAGGAGTGAGGGTTCAACCTGGGTCAAGTGACGCTTCATCAGTTCCGAGGAATCCTCACCTGTATTTTGGTCTCTGATCTACAGCATTTGTAGTTCCTTTAGGTTTGAAAGTGATATATTTTATGAAGGTATAGGTGTGTACTGAACCTTTATGAGAGACTGGAAGTTGGCATGGACTTAGGGAGGCACAGTGTGTGCTGAAAGAATTTAAAATGTAACATTTGACTGTGAAACACCAACAATGCCAATGAGTTGCCGTGATACAAAAACAAATTCAAATTCGGCCAGTTTAAATTATTCTCCAGATAACAAAATCCAATCAAATTTGAATTTAGTATTTTGACAACATCAAACCAATGAAATGATCTGATGTTTTGGGGTATAAAACTGGACATTTTGAACAGTTAGGGGAGAACAGCAACAAGCAACAACAAACAAACTGCTAGCCAAATAAATTAGATTCCCTACAGTATGGAAACAGGCCCTTCAGCCTAACAAGTCCACACCAACCCTCCAAACAGTAACCCAACCAGACCCATTTCCCTTTGACTAATGCACCAAACACTATGAGCAATTTAGCATGGCCAATTCACCTGACCTGTACATCTTTGGATTGTGGCAGAAAACTAGAGCACCCGGAGGAAACCCATGCAGACACACAGAGATTGTGCAAACTCCATACAGTCACCCAAGGTGGGAATTGATCCTGGGTCCCTGGCGCTGTGTGGCAGCAGTGCTAACCACTGAGCCACCGTACTGCCCAAAAAGGGCTCTCTGAAAGGTATCTGTCGATAAGAAATTGTTGCAGCAGAACATCAAAGTCAACCTAGAGGAATCTACAGAGAAAGCTTGATATCTGAAGACTATAACTGTGTTTGAAATTGAGTTTGTTGTAAATTTAAGAGGGAATTTATCGGACCAGTATTATAGAGTGGGAGGTAAAAGATAGGTTTAAGAGAAATAAGTTGTAAATATTTGTTGTTTTAATATTCTCTGTTGGACTTAAAGAATAAAATTGTTAATTTTTACTTTAAATAGTGACCTCTGGTATAGTTCTTTGCCTCTTGAAATTTAACAGATTATGGCACAAGATGAGGTTCAGTGTGTCAGGCTTAAATTAGCAGTGTTGTAACTTATAGCTCATGTTGGAACTAGGGTCTCAATGTGAACAACGGAATGGCGAATTGTCTGTGATGGATTGGCAAAATACACAAAATGATTTGAAAGTACACAGATATTAGCGAGTATTTGAAGAATTATTGCATGGTTTACAACAAGTATGCATTTGTTGAAGACAGGAATACGCATTAGGGAAAATAAATTTGCTATGGCTGGCAAAAGCACCGAGAGATTACATCAGACCAAAGGAAGTAGTTTATGAGGTTACAAGGAAATGCAATAAACCAGATGATTTGGAAGTAATTTATAATCAAACAAAAGGATGACCCAAAATTAGATGAAAGGGGAAAAGAGATGTATAGATGCTCACAGGAAACAAAGATGGACCATAAAAGTTGCTTAGGTATATGAAATGTGAAATGCAAAAAAATTGCAAAAGCCTACTGGATTGATGCCCCAAGCAACTTCAATATTCAGTCCATCATCACTGACACAGTTATAGAAGTATAAGCCATCTCCAAGATGCACTGCAGTAACTCACCAGGGCTCCTCCAATAGAACCTTTTGCTGACTTTGAACACTAAGAAGGACACAGACAGTAAATCCATGAGAACAACACTTCGTGTAACTGCTCTCTCAATGCATATTGCATTAATACTTGGAAAATCACCTTTCACCATCACAGGGTCAAAAATGTGACTGTAGGTGCACCAACACGCATGGACTGCAAACATCCAAGAAGTCAGATCCCCACATTTCCTGGGTAGTTATGTCTCAGCAATAAATGCGAGCAGAACCAGGAACACCAACATCCTGTGAATGAATTTTTAAAATGACAGGAGCGAAACCTCACTGAGATTGTGTATTTATAAAGCATATTGCTAGGAAAATGTATTCAAAGCTGTTTATGTTAAGGCCTTTCAAAAATGTCATAAATACAGGGGCTCTTTTTCTCTTTAGTGCAATAAACATGTCGTTTTAGTGAAAGAACATTGGCAGACTCATATGTCCAGTAACTAATCATTACCCTAACTAAATTGCAAAAATGAAATGTATGATCCATCAACAATAAGTATACTGTTTTGGATACTGTTGGGGGGGGGATGACTTACAAGGGGAAAGCAGTGGGGCACAGGGCTCTGGCACAGAATCTGTCCCTGCTGCTCAGAAGGGAAGGGGGAAGAGGAGCAGAGCAGTAGTCATTGGGGACTCCATAGTTAAGGGGACAGATAGGAGGTTCTGTGGGGACAAGAGAGACTCACGATTGGTGTGTTGCTCCCAGGTGCCAAGGGTTCGTGATGTCTCTGATTGTGTTTTTGGGATCCTTAAGGGGGAGGGGGAGCAGCCCCAAGTCGTGGTCCACATAGGCACCAACGACATAGGTAGGAAGAGAGATGGGGATTTAAGGCAGAAATTCAGGGAGCTAGGAAGGAAGCTTAGAGCTAGGATGAACAGTTGTCTCTGGTTTGTTGCCTGTGCCACATGCTAGTGAGGCAAGAGAGAGGAGTTGAACACGTAGCTACAGGGAAGGTGCAGGAGGGAGGGTTTTGGATTCTTCGATAATTGGGGCTCTTTTTGAGGTAGGTGGGACCTTTACAAGCACGATGGTCTTCATCTGAACCAGAGGGGTACCAATATCCTGGGGGCGGAAATTCGCGAAGGCTATTGGGGTGGGTTTAAAGTAATCCAGCAGGGGGTGGGAACCAAAATTATAGTTCGAGTATAGAAAAGGTTGAGAGCAGGGAGGTCCAAAATCAAGTTTCAGGGACGCAAGCTGGCACCGGCAAGCAAGAAGTTGGTTTGAAGTGTGTCTACTTCAACGCCAGGAGCATCCGGAATAAGGTGGGTGAATTTGCAGCATGGGTTGGTACCTGGGACTTCGATGTTGTGGCCATTTCGGAGACATGGATAGAGCTGGGAAAGGAATGGTTGTTGCAGGTTCCAGGATTTAGATGTTTTAGTAAGAACAGAGAAAATGGTAAAAGAGGGGGAGGTGTGGCATTGTTGGTCAAGGACAGTATTACAGTTGCAGAAAGGATGTTTGGGGACTCATCAACTGAGGTAGTATGGGCTGAGGTTAGAAACAGGAAAGGAGAGGTCACCCTGTTGGGAGTTTTCTATAGGCCTCTGAATAGTTCCAGAGATGTAGAGGAAAGGATAGCAAAGATGATTCTCGATAGGAGTGAGAGAGACAGGGTAGTTGTCATGGGGGACTTCAACTTTCCAAATATTGACTGGGAACACTATAGTACGAGTACTATAGATGGGTCAGTTTGTCCAGTGTGTGCAGGAGGGCTTCCTGCCACAGTACGTAGACAGGCCAACAAGGGGCGAAGCCACATTAGATTTGGTACTGGGTAATGAGCCCGGTCAGGTATTAGACTTGGAAATAGGTGAGCACTTTGTGATAGCAATCGCAATTCTGTTATGTTTACTTTCGTGATAGAAAGGGATAGGTGTATACCACTGGGCAAGAGTTACAGCTGGGGGAAAGGCAATTAGGGTGCGATTAGGCAAGATTTAGGAAGCATAGGAAACTGCAGGGGATGGGCACGTAGTAGGGTTGTTGTAATGGGTGACTTTAACTTTCCCAATATTGATTGGAACATCCTTCGAGCAGATGGTTTGGAAGGATCTGTTTTTGTAAGATGTGTTCAGGAGGGTTTCCTAACTCAGTATGTTGACAGGCCGATGAGGGGAGAGGCCATTCTAGACTTGGTGCTCGGAAACGAGCCAGGGCAGGTATCAGATCTTGTGGTGGGAGAGCATTTTGGTGATAGTGACCACAACTGCCTCACATTCTACATAGCTATGGTGAAGGAGAGGATTAGGCAAAATGGGAGGATATTTAATTGGGGAAAAATAAACTATGATGTGATTAGACATGAGTTAGGAAGCATGGATTGGGAGCAATTGTTCCATGGTAAAGGCACTATAGACATGTGGAGACTGTTTAAAGAACAGTTGTTGCAAGTGATGAATAAATATGTCCCTCTGAGACAGGCAAGTGGTAAGATGAAGGAACCTTGGATAACGAGAGCGGTGGAGCTTCTCGTCAAAAGGAAAAAGGTAGCTTACATAAGGTGGAGGAAGCTAGGGTCAAGCTCAGCTCTAGAGGATTACAGGCAGGTGAGGAAGGAGCTCAAAAATGGTCTGATGAGAGCAGGAGGGGGCACGAGAAAGGCTTGGCAGAACGGAGAACACAAAGGCACTTTACACTTATGTGAGGAATAAGAGAATAGTCAAAGAAAGAGTAGGGCCGATCAAGGATAGCATAGGGAATTTGTGTGTGGAGTCTGAGGAGGTAGGGGAAACCCTAAATGAGTTTTTTGCTTCTGTCTTTACGAAAGAAACAAACTTTGTAGTGAATGAAACCTTTGAAGAGCAGGTGTGCATGCTGGAATGGATAGAGATAGAGGAAGCTGATATGCTGAAAATTTTGTCAAACATTAAGGTTGACAAGTCGCCAGGCC
>NC_057739.1:51616-56553 GCF_004010195.1 Chiloscyllium plagiosum
CCAGTTCTGGTCGCCCTATTATAGGAAAGATGTGGATGCTTTGGAGAGGGTTCAGAGGAGGTTTACCAGGATGCTGCCTGGACTGGAGGGCTTATCTTATGGAGAGAGGTTGACTGAGCTTAGACTTTCTTCATTGGAGAAGAGGAGGAGGAGAGGGGACCTAATTGAGGTATACAAGATAATGAGAGGCATAGATACAGTTGATAGCCGGAGACTATTTCCCAGAGCAGAAATGACTAACACGAGGGGTCATAGTTTTAAACTGGTTGGAGGAAAATATAGAGGGGATGTCAGAGGCGGGTTCTTTACACAGAGAGTTGAGAGAGTTTGGAATGCGCTGCTAGCAGCAGTTGTGGAAGCAAGGTCATTGGGGACATTTAAGAGACTATTGGACATGGTCACAGAAATTTGAGGGTACATATATGAGGATCAGTGGTCGGCACAACATCGTGGGCTGAAGGGCCTGTTCTGTGCTGTACTGTTCTATGTTCTAAATGTGGACTTTATTCAAGGAAAAGTTCCTGTGTGTCCTAGATAAGTATGTACCTCATACTTAAGGGAGGTAGCTGTAGAGCGCGGGAGCCGTGGTTTACAAAGGAAGTGGAATCTCTGGTCAAGACGAAGAAGAAGACTTCCGTTAGGATGAGATGTGAAGGCTCAGTTAGGGCGCTTGAGGGTTACAAGGTAGCCAGGAAAAACCTAAAGAGAGAGCTCAGAAGAGCCAGGAGGAGACATGAGAAGTTATTGGCGGATAGGATCAGGGTAAACCCTAAGGCTTTCTATAGGTATTTAAGGAGTAAAAGAATGACAAGAGTAAGATTAGGGCCAATCAAGGGTAGAAAGTGAGATCTGCAGATGCTGGAGATCAGAGCTGAAAATGTGTTGCTGGAACAGCGCAGCAGGTCAGGCAGCATCCAGGGAACAGGAGAATCGACGTTTTGGGCATAAGCCCTTCCTGAGGAATCATTCCTGAGGAAGGGCTTATGCCCGAAACGTCGATTCTCCTGTTCCCTGGATGCTGCCTGACCTGCTGCGCTGTTCCAGCAACACATTTTCAGCACCAATCAAGGGTAGTAGTGGAAAGTTGTGTATGGAGTCAGAGGAGATAGGGGAAGCACTAAATGAATTCACTCTAGAAAATGACAATGTTGTCGAGGAGAACACTGAGATGCAGGCTAGACTAGGTGTGATTGAGGTTCACAAGGAAGAGGTATTAGAAATCCTACAGAGTGTGAAAATAGATAAGTCCCCTGGGCAGAGTGGGATTTATCCTAGGATCCTCTGGGAAGCCAGGATGGAGATTGCCGAGCCTTTGGCATTGATCTTTAAATCGTCATTGTCTACAGGAATAGTGCCAGAAGACTGGAGGATAGCAAATGTGGTTCCCCCCTTCAAGAAGGGGAGTAGAGACAACCCAGGTAATTATAGACCAGTGAGCCTTACTTCAGTTGTTGGTAAAGTGTTGGAAAAGGTTATAAGAAATGTGGGTGGCACAGTGGTTAGCACTGCTGCCTCACAGCGCCAGAGACCCGGGTTCAATTCCCGCCTCAGGTAACTGACTGTGTGGAGTTTGCACATTCTCCCAGTGTCTGCGTGGGATTCCTCCGGGTGCTCTGGTTTCCTCCCACAGTCCAAAGATGTGCAGGCCAGGTGAATTGGCCATGCTAAATTGCCCGTAGTGTTAGGTGAAGTGGTATGGATGGGTTGTGCTTCGATCGGTCGGTGTGGACTTGTTGAGCCGAAGGGCCTGTTTCCACACTGTAAGTAATCTAATCAAAAGATAGGATTAATCATCTAGAAAAGAATAATTTGATTAGGGATAGTCAGCACAGTTTTGTGAAGGATAGGTCGTGCCTCACAAACCTTATTGAGTTCTTTTAGAGGGTGACCAAACAAGTAGTTGAGAGTAAACAGGTTGATGTGGTGTATATGGACTTCAGCAAGGCGTTTGATAAGGTTCCCCACAGTCGGCTCGGCCATTGTACAAAATGCGGAAGAATGGGATTGTGGGAGATATAGCAGTTTGTATCAGTAATTGGCTTGCTGAAAGAAGAGAGGGTGGTGGTTGATAGGAAATGTTCATCCTGGAGTCCTGTTACCATGGTGTACTGCAAGGGTCAGTGTTGGGTCCACTACTGTTCATCATTTTTATAAACGACCTGGATATGGGCGTAGAAGGGTGGGTTAGTAAATTTGCAGACGACACTAAGGTCGGTTACAGAGAGACATAGATAAACTGCCGGGCTGGGCTGAGATGTGGCAAATGGAGTTTAATACGGATAAATGTGAGGTGATTCATTTTGGTCAGATTAATCGGAATGCAAAGTATTAGGCTAATGGTAAGATTCTTGGTAGTGTAGATAAGCAGAGAGCTCTTGGTGTCCAGGTACACAGATCCTTGAAAATTGCCACCCAGGTTGACAGGGTTGTTAAGAAGACATACAGTGTTTTAGCTTTTACTGATAGAGGTATCGAGTTCCGGAACCATGAGGTTATGCTACAGCTGTACAAAACTCTGGTGCGGCCACACTTGGAGTATTGTGTACAGTTCTGGTCACTGCATTATAAGAAGAATGTGGAAGCTTTGGAAAGGGTGCAGAGGAGATTTACTAGGATGTTGCCTGGTACGGAGGGAAGGTCTTACGAGGAAAGGCTGAGGGACTTGAGGTTGTTTTTGTTAGAGAGAAGGTTGAGAGGTGATTTAATAGGTGATATAAGATAATCAGAGGGTTAGATAGGGTGGACAGGGAGAGCCTTTTTCCATGTATGGTGATGGCGAGCACGAGGGGGCATAGCTTTAAATTGATGTCGGCGCAACATCAAGCGCAAAAGGGCCTGTACTGCACTGTAATGTTCTATGTTTCACTCAGATTTAAGTGGTGCAGTATTACCCACAACTAGGACCACATCATTTTGAGAACCACCAGTGATCTCATTGAAACTTCAAAGATTCATATAGTCTGGATTTTGATAGGATTTCTCCATTTGCTGTTGGGTCTAGAACCAGGGGACACATCACCTCAGAATAAGGGGCAGGCCATTCTAAGACCGAGGTGAGGATGAGTTTTTCACTCAGATGGAATTTTGTTTGGAATTCATGACCCAGAGGTTCATAGAGCTCATTCATTGAGGATGTTCAGTCAGAAAGCAATAGATTCCTGAAGGTGAATGACACTGGAAAGTGGGAATACTGCAGGAAAATGATCAGTCATGATTTGATTGAATGGTGGAGCAGGCTCAGAGGCTGAATGGTCTATTCCTGTTCCAAGTTGAAGGGCTTTCCCCATCTCTTCCATCCTCAAGTCCAACAACAAGTGAGGAGCTGATGAACTTTCTCCCTCCTATATTGTCCCTCCTATTTTTCATCACTGGGCAATATCAATCAAAAACAGTCTCAAAGATGAAGCATTAATAGGGAGAGCAGCACATGAAAACCTGTGCGTTGCAGCCACTCGCCTCATCAATGTCAGAGATTGTGGATCCAATCTTCAAGTATTTAAGAACTTTAGGGCCCATAACACTGGAGTGAAAGGAAGTCATTCTTGATTCCCAGTGACTACTCAAGAGAAGGCATTCAGAACAAATTATTCGGGATGCTGTGAATATACTATCTTCCATATACTTCCTCATTATCGAAACTTGGAATGCTAATCTATTAACTGTGCTGTTTTTTTTCCAAAAGTCTCCTTTGGTGAAGGTGGTGATTTTCAGGATCAGCTTCACAGTTAAGTAACATAAGAACACAAGGATTCAGAGGAGGCAGCGGCGGCAATTCGGCCCTCTGAGCCTGCTCCAACATTTAATACGACGATGACTGAGCTCATCCCACCTTCATTTTACTGCCCACTTCTATCACCCTGCAACATATTATAAATGAAAAGTACTGTATCTCTTCATTCAATTTGCTCAGTGACCAGGCATCCACCACATTTCATAGAGAATCATAAAATCCCAACATAAAAACCAAAAGAATGCTGTGGATGCTGTAAATCAGAAACAAAAACAGAAGGTGCTGGAAAAGCTCAGCATCTGTGGAGAAATCAGAGTTAACGTTTCGGTCAGACATTCCTCAACACCATTCCTCCAGTTTGGGTAGTGAATCCCACAGATTCCCAGCAGTTTGAGGCAATTATATTTTTCTCCATGTCTGGTTTAAATCTGCAATCCTTTATTCATCTCCCCCCTGTTGGGGAGATTTCACTGCGGTGTTTAAGGTAGGGCTAGGGAGGGTGACACTTCCAGCCCTGAAATGGTTAACAACAGCCAAGCGAGCTGCTGCAGGCGATTGCATGACTGCTGGAGCTGGTAAGGGATATGCATAATGTTAATTAAATCTTGGAGCCTGTAAATACCAGCCAGTATCAATTGCCCCATCGAAACTCGGGATTAATAAAGAAACTGATCGGAATCTGTAACTGTTAGACAAGTGTGAATTGCTCTATCGGAACCTGTAACTAGTGAGTGTGAATGGCTCTATTTAAGTCTAAAGTTGATAAGTGTAATTGACAATTTAGTTAAACTAAAAACTATTGAAAATGGCTAGCCTGTCAGACGCATAGTAATTCCTTGACACAATGGACTATTGAATACGGGATCGAAACCGCTCCCGGGGATGGCTGAGCCATTGTCAAGCACAGCAGGAGCTGGACAGGCACTTCGATGCGGCCAATAGGAGGACGGATCCCCAGCGCGCGCAGATGAATGGACCAATGGGGAAGGCGAACTGACCGGGGACTCCAGACAGCTCGAAGTCTCATTGTGTCATGTTTGAACGAGAAGACAGAACGCCTTCTCCAACGAATGCATGCCTGTAGATTCGTTGTACCAGTTAAGACTCTGTGAATAAACTGCTGTCTGCGTCTAACCATAGTTGCCAGTGAGAGTCTCCCCCTCCGAAAAAACACGCAAAGACAGGACCCCGCGGGTCCGTCTTAACA